>NW_028173974.1:0-35565 GCF_963971535.1 Notolepis coatsorum | reverse complement strand
GGTGACCTTGCTCCCCAGGGGTCACGTTGCGGAATGCTGCACAGCTACCTGGCTTCAAACGGGAGGTGGGCGGGGGGGGGGGGGTAGGGGAGAGAGAGAGGGGAGAGAGAGGGGAGAGAAAGGGAGAAAAGGAGGAGAGAGGAGAGGAGGGAGCAGAGAGGAAGTGAGAGAGTTGAGGGGAGTAGAGGCCTAATTTGTTTTCCACGCCCTAGTTGGCCTCGTTCAAAAAGCAATGATCACAAAAAATGCAATGATTTCATCTCTATTTTAGGTATGAGGTCTCCACTAAAGGTTAAGACGAGGGTTAAGGTAAGAGTTATGTTCATAATAAACAACTTTTTAGGTGAAAATGATGACAAGGTCTGGTAGAGGGAGAGAGAAAGAAGGGACATACTGTACTTGTCATCCGTACTTTTTGAAAATGTAGTGGAGACCTTGCTCGTCATGAAGCAGCCAAGATACCAGAGAAAACTTGAGAAAACGCCCAATTTATTCTTTATCTCTTTTGACACTTTCCAAATATATATCCGTGGGTCCAAACTAAGAGACAGGGCAGTCCTACGGGTCTTATTTGACAGCAAACAGATGGTGCACCTAGGCGGAGCGCGCGGCGTCAATGGAGCACATAAAAAAGAAAATCTCCAGAATAATAACATTAATATCTGTGTAATAAAAGTGTCCGTGTCCATCTCAATATTCACAATTCATATTCGGGCTGATACATGGTAGATAAATCTGGAGGCCAGGAGGAGCAATAGAAGGGAGAAGAGTCAAACACGGACAGCACCAAGCGGAGAGAGAGGAGTGGATAGAGGACTGCAGGGGATTGTATGAGCTAGAGAGTGAAGGGCAGTTACAGTAACGTAGATTAGAGCCAGACATTTGGCCGGGAGTCAACTTCACTATCAATCTTGTGGTCAAGACAAGACGGGGAAAAAACATCCAGGGCAGGATGGAGAAATAATATGCGTTACATCATTGCCAGAATGCAATGTGTTGTCCTCCTAGAACGTTAGATCACATTTATACGCGGTCCTCGGTAGATGGACGTGTGTGCGCCAGTCGGCAGGTCAGAGTGAGGTCACGTCGGCTACTAGCCAAAAAGCAGCATGGAGGGTGAGGAAGAGCGGTAAATGGTAAATGGCTGCATTTATATAGCGATTTTATCCAAAGCTCTTTACAATTTGTTACTCACATTTTACCCATTCAATCACACATTCACACACCGATGGCTGAGGCAACCATGCAAGGTGCCCAACCTGCACTTCGGGAGCAATTAGGGCGTAAGTGTCTTGCTCAAGGACACTTCGACAAGCTGCCCGGGAGGAGTGGGAATCGAACCGGGGACCTCCGGATTACCAGACGACTGCTCTACCTCCCGAGCCACTGTCGAACGCGTAACAAGAGGTAACGTTACATGTTCAATAGCTATCTGTTGTAAACTATGTGGGCGGAGAAAAAATACAGCAACCGTGAAAAATACAACATCTAATTTGATGAAGCATCTGACATGACAGCACGACAATGTGCAACTTGACACATAAAAAACTGCTGACAGGAAAGCCTCTACCAGCAACACAGAAACTGGATCAGGGCAAACAGAGAAGATCTGAAGAAGCTTGTCGCTGGGTATATCGTCGAGGAGATGTTACCCATGGTTCAATGGTTGACTCACCCTCATTTTGACGCATCATAGAGAAAATACCCACACAGAGGTGCTGTTGCTTGCTAGAGATTATGCGGTGATGGAAGCTAATTTGATGGCCACACTCGGAGAGGTAGACTTTGTTTCTACCATAGCTGACAGCAGGAACTAAACAGGTTGTGCATTACTGTGAGTGGGGGGGCGGGGGTAATTTAAAGTCACGACGAGTAACTAGTAACGTAAATTAATTACTTTGATCAAAGTAATTTAGATTTCCTTTTAAAGAACTGATCTGTAATAAGTAAGGAATTACACTTCCTCAGTAACTTGCCCAACACCGCTGTTGTGTCGGGCTCTACTTTACATGTACCTTCTCTAACATAGTCATAGCTACAGTATATAGTAGGGCCACAGATTTGGTTTGGACCAAGGACAGCTTTAGCTAGAGTTTAATATAATACATTGAAGACAGACAAATATTCCTGTAGCGTGACCGTACACAAACATATTGAAACGTGTACGTGTACTTATATGTTCGATTAGACATTGTCAAAAACGTGAATATTAATAATGTGACTCTCTTTCTAGAGTTATTCAAATCAAATCAAATCAAATTAATTTGTAAAGCCCGAAATCACAAGTTATGGTCCCCATGTTGCCGAACAAGTCTTCTTTAAAACAAGTCAAGAAGAAACATCACAATAAATCAAGAACAAAAAAAACACACCATGAAATCCAAGATAAATGTAAAATAAATAAATAAATGCAACACTCCCAGCCATACCCCAGCGAAGGTAAGGAAAAACTCACTAAAAACCTAGCAATAGGAAAAAAGCACCACATGCAATGTGGAGGAGAGAAACCTTAGAAGGGCCGTTCAAGGGGGGATCTCCCGTCTTGGATGTCGGTGAACAGGCGAAATTCAAACAGAGTATCTGTGTTATTAGTAAAGAGTGTGTGTAGGATAAGGGGTTTGGGTGGGGATTGGGGGGAAGCAGCTTGCAGGGATTGCTTGGTGGATGTGTGCGCGTGCCTCGGGGTGTCGGGCGGCAGTGATTCGAGGAGATGAGGAGAAAACTGTGGCTAATGAGAAGTGATTGGTCCAGCTGCAGGGGGCTGAGCTTAATGAGGAACTGGACCCACTGCTTTTCATCCACCATCAAACAGAGGTCACATGTGCTGTGGATGTGAACTTGGACTGTTGAGTCAAGATGTGTGTATGTGAACTCAATGGAGTAAAGCATGGTTTGCATTAAAGAGCCCATATTATGGCCATTTCCCAGTTTAATATTACAATCGTGGTCTATTTACAAACATTTGCTGTCATGATGTACCTCCAAGCCTCCAGCCTTCTGTAACCCCTTGGTTTTACTCTCTCCATCTCGGCCAAGCTACTCTCTCTCTCTCCTAAGTACAGGATGAAGTGCAGGTGTGTGAAGACCAGAGGAGCAGCTGATTGACATCTACCAGCTGATTGCTCTACCTATTTAGACCTGGCTCAGATGTCATCACGCTGCCAGATTGTAGCTTCTCGTATACAGTACCAGTCAGTCCCTATAGTATCTCTCATCCTCATGTCAGTCCTTGTTCATTTGCTTTGTCTTGTCTTCTCCTCCTTTGCTCACAGTCCTCTACCTGGCTCCACTCCCTACTCCTGAGTTCTGGATCTACGTGTATGACCTTCGCCTGCCTGACTACTCTTCTTCATTTCTTTATTTCTTTATTTCAGATCCCCATTAGTCACTGCCTCAGCAGCGACTATTCTTCCTGGGGTCTGGATACAAACATATAAAAATTAAACAAGAATAATCAATAAAACATAAAAAACAAAACAAATATCAATAAAAAACATAAATAGAATATACAAACAATTATAGAACCAATCAAAATCAGACATACAAACAGATATGTATGCCAAATGTTCTAATATAGAACAATAACAAATATACAAACATAAAGAACAAATCAAATATCAATAAAACAACATCTCATCTCAGAGAAAACTAAAACGTGCTCAAAAACAGCACGACATTCCATACACTAATACTCTAATACTCCTCATAACCACTAGACAAAGACATTCCAAATCAAATCAACACATAACCCAACACAAGAACCCATGACACAGATTATTAGACCCAACCAAAATCAATCTCTTTCTGCATTACAGCCCCTCTTAGTCTCCTCTTGAATCCCACCTTACTGGTAATTGAAACCAAATATTGTGGAAGTCTATTCCAGTAGGACATTGCCCTGTACATTACAGTTTTCTTTAAGGCTTCAGTTCTGGGTCTCGGCAGGGCGAACCAACCCCTCAAGGCTTGTCTAGTGCCATAGCCATGACCATCACTAATAAGCACCAGCTGCACAGGTTTATGTAAAGTATAAATATTTCTCATAAACAAAATAAGACTACACACTAGTCTCTCATTGACTCTCATCCATGACAGTTCCTTGTGCATTTTTTCAACACTGTTTCTAATTGAGCTATGCAATGCAAGTCTTGCAGCTCTATTTTGAGTAAGCTGTATTTTATTTAAGTCTTGTTTGGATGCATTTGACGAGATTGCTGGACAGTAATCCAGATGTGACAAAACTAGTGATTGTATGACTTGCTTGGTAGCTGTGTCAGTTAAAATAGGCATTCCGTCTAATAATTGAAATACTTCTGCTCATTTTTGTTACAATATTGTTAATGTGAGTTGACCAAGAGAGTGTTTCATCTATTATAACTCCAAGCAATCTGGCCTCCTTAACTTGTTCAATATCTGCACCCTGCAAAGAAATATTTAATATGTGATTCTCTCTCTGAGCATGCTTTGAACAAATAATTAGACATTTCGTTTTGGATGCCTTTAGTTTCAGCTTATTTACTGTGACCCATTCAGAAATCTGTATTAACTCGCTTTGAAGAAGACTGCTGAGGTCTTTGGCATTGCTTGCCGAAGCATATATTGTAGTGTCATCTGCATAAATGGAACTGCTTGCATTTTTTAAACTATGTGGCATATCATTTCCAAATATTGAATATAATAATGGTCCAAGGCAACTTCCTTGAGGAATGCCACATTCTAGCGTTTTAACGCTTGATAAAGTTCCATTAAACAGGACACATTGTTGTCTCATGAATAAATAACTTTTCATTAATTTCATTCATTAATTTCATATATAACACACTAAAGGTAAGGGGAAAACACAAAAAGCATCATCTTTACTTACCAGGTTAAAGGTTTTGATTGCAGTAGAAGTAGGTACTGTATGTCTGTACATTGAAAGGCTTCCCTGCAGTTCTTTAGTACTGCATCGAGCAGAGTTTGGAGCAGTGCTCTTCTTCAGACTTACAGGAATCCCTCTGGGGCTCAAAGAACACTCAGTGCTTTTAACCTCAAACCTGTTAACCTGCAATGAGTCTCCTGGCCATTTTCGTTTTTGAGGACTGCATACTTTTTTTGCAAACCAAAACAACATACTTTATACTTATAGCACATGCATGAGCCTGGTCTCTTTTGAAAGATGCCATTCTGAAGTTTCTGATTCCAGAAAAAGAATTCACTTTTAGTGCTAACGTAATAGAGTAACATAGGTTTGAACTTGAGTTGTAAAAAAAAAACTTGTTACTCAAGTTATTCTGTAGTAGTTAGTAGTCCAGAGGTAGTATTTCACCAGAAGGTGGTATGGCTTATAGCCTGAAGCCTTATGTAGTACATATCCAAATTTCATAAAGATCTGTGGTATATTACCAATATCTAAGGTCATTTGCAGTGCATACAAGTTGCTAACTAGAGGGAAGAAGGACAGAGTGATAGAATGGTCTCCTCATCTGACTTCCAATATAGCCAGCAAGGAATAAACGTGCAGTCCAGACTACAGAGTTCGAATTCAAACTCATGTATTTATTTGCCGAGAGGCCAAAGGTGGATAAGCATCAGGTACATACAGGGATTATTCATCATTTTTCATAAGACATGATTGTACAAAAGGATTGATGAGTTTTCATAATCATATAGCCCGTTCACGGTGGCTCTTCACATCAAAGACAAGTTTGCACATAAAAGAAGTCATGTTTATCAATGGAATAGAGAATGTACTAAGCAATACACATGGTTAAACCTGGTCTAAGATAGGGATCTTTTACATTTTACACTAAACAACACCCAACAGTGGGTTCCATGATTTACTCACATGTATGGCAACAGCATATTCTCTGGTGGGCGATGGAGGCTCAGAATCTGGGGTAGAGTTCTGGCATGTCAACTAACCTTACTGATCCAATATTTATAGGCTATATGACATCATTTTTAGACTGCCTTTTAACCAATCACAATTATCTCTAAATAAGGAGTTTGTTCCAATCAGCTTTGTCTTGATTCTAAAAACAGAAGGTTTGCTCTTCTTTGGTTCCGCCCCAAAGATCTCCTGTCGTATATGGGCTGGTTCTCTCCAGGGGGGGTCTGTTGGTTTCTTGATGAGTTGGCATCTTCTCCCCCCAAGAGAGAATGAATTGGCAGTTGAACACTAGAACCTTTTCTAATTTGTAGTTTTAATGTAATGCGTTACATCTATATTAAGCATTAAACCAATGTGGCGTTGTCTATATTTTAATACCAGATTTCCTATATAAAGTATCACAATTAATAGTTCCTTGGTCTTAGATTCTAGCAAGCTTTACAACCAGAGTGAAATAGCTTTATTACTTAACCAGTTTGACATTCCTCAATGGTATTCAACTCTTCTTTGTAAGTTACCTTTTAAATTGATATGGTTTAGTTTCCTACAGACTTAAGGCATTATTTGACCTGTGTGTCTTGTTTCACAGAGGCATATCAGCTTCATTTAGCCTCTTGTTCTGTGGTTCAACCGTTACCCCCTAGATGGTGTTTCTTGTTCGTGGGGGGTTTGGAATGGCTGTGTCCTAAATACAGTTGAGTAAATAGTCTTACCCTGAGGGGGGTTGCCTGAAAGCTCCCCAGAATGTCACACAACACTGACCATTTGCATCTTCTTTGTTTTAGCCTCCATGTAATGCTACAGTTCAATATTAAAGCATTATTTTGAATGAACTATTATAACAGATATTTTCAGTTTCAGGGTTGATCTAACAGTCTGCTCAAGTCAATATACCATAGATCCATTCAGAAATGAGTGATTAGGAGTGATAAACTGTGAACAAAGAAAAACTCAGTTTTCTCATAGACTTCAATTCATTCGGCTGTTTTGCTCTTCCTGTTTTCGTGTTTCTTCGTGTTTTTTGTTTATTTTATTTAGATCAATAATGATGCGGCGTATCATTGGAAAGCCACACTCATTGGTTACAACGATCCACAATCATTTTCGAGATCGGATCTAGATTGACGGAACTACTGCAGCCTGAGTCGGGAGTGGTATTTTGCGTAATACCGTGTACTTTGCACAAGCCTCAAATACTGGCATGTAACTCGAGAACCGCTGAACGGATTTTGTCGGATTTTGTTGCTATCGACAGGCAACAAATAAGCCTTCAATTCGATATATATATATATTGTATTACAAAATATGCACACCCGAGCCACTAGGGGTCGCCAAAGTGCCGGTTGCAAAAATCTGAAAAACGTCCCATATGAGGGACGTTAAATGTCTCTTCCTGTTTGCGCTCGTGACTTTTCACCTAGATCCCTGATTCGCTCATTCTCACCTGGGGTATCATTGGAAAGCCAGACTAATTGCTTTATATAACAAATATTGAAACGCAGTTAGTTTCTCTTCCCTATTGTTAGCATGCAGCAACAATTAGATCTGAAATTAGTTTCAAAACGGTTGCACCCTGGTGAAAATAAAAAAGTACAGTAGATTACAGTAAATTTCATTATCTGTTCTTATGCACGCCTGGTGATACTAAATCCAAATTGAACTTGGCCATTTGAAAGATAATATATGTATATATATAAATGTGCGAATTGGCTATAATAAGGTGATTTATAAGCCTGCTATTCTATATACTATAATAATATTTCAAATGTCATTGGTCCAGATGGGAGAATTCAGTACTGTATCTACAGAACCTTCTGTTTAATCATCTTCCCTTTATTCATTTCCTTAGATTTTTTGTACACATGATCTCAAGAAGGTACTGAACGAGATCAGTGGCAGTTTTTAATGTTTTGTTATTATTAGCATGGTGGTATTCACTGTCAAAAATGCAAAGAAAAATCATAATTCATATTCTCCTTTGTTTCATCACAATTTAAGCAAGCCTAGTAATAGATATTTCTGACACTGGGAATACATTCACTGAGGTCCATAGATGTTCCTAGATACCAAGAATATGCAAAAGAGGTTAAAGTTCAACTCAAGTTCAGCCCTATGTTACTCTATTTCATTGGCACTAAAAGTGATTTTTCTTTATTGTGTAAGAACCTTCAGAATGTCATCTTTCAAAAGAGACCAGGCGTATGCATGTGCTATAAGCATAAAGCTTTGCAAAAAAAGTATGCAGTCCTCAAGTTCAAGTAAAAATAATGGCCGCTTTTCTGGGTGCATGTTGAAAGGTTAAAAACAATAAGGCATCTTTGAGGAAACTTTGAGTATCATTAAGTATCTCGAGGCTGGGGCCAGCATGTCCTCTTCTTTGGAAATCAAAATAAGGTCCCCCTTTTTTTAGGTCCATTACTGTAGTTTGATGTCTGTGTGTGGAATATCATCAGAACTACAGGAGAAAATAGGAAGTCCTTGAATATCATCAAGCAACATTTTATTCTCTGCTTTGTCGACAGTTGTGGACACTACTATGTCTGTCAGTACCCAGGATAAATCCCCTGGCATAGAGAGAACCATTCAACAAAGCTCTGTTGTGTATAGAAGTTCAAACAAGCCGTCTGTGAGTCTACACAGTCAGCCTTCCAAGCAGAGAATTTAATGCAGAGGGGAAATTGGAAATATATCTTCTTGTCAGATTCTGGAGAAGACAGTAAGCTCATTTCCCATAACGTTGGCGTGTTCCTTTAAGTCTCTGTTCCCTGGATTCTAATGTTGAGTAAGAACGTTGTTCATGTTAATAGCATTACCTGACCAACATATTCTGTTTTACGGTATATGTCTTCTTAGCTCGTTCCTGTATTCTAAGTGTGCTCTGGATGTTTTTATTTTCTTTGTAAGTCTGAAAGAAATAGTCTGATAATGAACACATTGTAGCAACAGCAGACAGTCCATCCTCTTCAAATCAAGACTCTGCTGATCACGGGATCGCCGTATATAATCACCCGTTTGCATATAAACCCACAAATTTCAGGTTGAGTGAGACTGAAATTAAGAAAGTCAGGAAGAGAAAGGTGTGTGTGAGAGAGAGAGAGAGAGAGAGAGAGAGAGAGAGAGAGAGAGAGAGAGAGAGAGAGAGAGAGAGTGATGACACAGAAACCAAACAGATGTTTAGTCTAGATTTGAGCCACACCCTGTCCCTCCCTCCCCCGCCCCCCTATTTCTCTCGCTCCCTCCGCCCAACCCTTTCATCCCTCTTTCTTTTCGTACTCCCATAATCTCCTTCATCTACTCCTTTTCTATCTCTCAGACATGAGTCTCCCAACACCTGCCCCCTATCTCAGCTCATCAGGCCTTTTGTTCCATGACACACACACACACACACACACACACACACACACACACACACACACACACACACACACACACACACACACACACACACACACACACACACACACACACACACACACACACACACACACACACACACATACATGCACAGCTGCACACACAAACTAACAGAGATGGACACACGCACACACACATGCATGCACAAACACACAGACACTTGCCTGCATGGATGCACACAGGCGGGCACAGACACACACCTGCAAGTAGATGCACCAATATCCTATACACACACACACACACACACACACACACACACACACACACACACAAAGCACATACGTGCTACACGCAATGGCACACATTTGTCCAAGAATCCCTCACATTCACATGCATGTGTAACAAGGTTGGAACCTTGGTGTAACCTCACTCCTAAGTTAACCGTCTGTAGTGTGGTAGTGAAAGGGTTAAGCTTCTGTAGTGTGGTAGTGAAAGGGTTAACCTTCTGTCGTGTGGTAGTGAAAGGGTTAACCCTCTGTATTGTCGCCGTGAAACGGTTAAACATTTGGTAGTGTGGTAGTGAAAGGGTTAAATACTCCCACTTTGACACCTGAATTGCATCTATTTCAGGACAGAATGAATGAAGACTGCAGTGTTTAACATGGTCACATGGTGCTGCTGAGCAGAGAGTTCGCTGTTCGAGGCTGTCGGGGAACAGGTGCGGAGCGCAAAGTACCTGCTAGTATCTAGTGACTACCGTTTGTCACGTCCCGGGGTATTGAACCCAATATGCAGATAAAGAGCAATGGTAGACAGGTCTTGTTCAAACCCAGTACGGGTATATTTAATTAGAAAAGAGTAGTCAGGTATTCAGGCAGAGGTCGATACACGGGTACAGGGTAGTCAGCCAGGCAGGGGTCAAAACAGGTACAGGTTAGTCAGCCAGGCAGGGGTCAAAACAGGTACAGGTTATTCAGCCAGACAGGGGTCAAAACAGGTACAGGGTAGTCAGCCAGGCAGGGATCAAAACAGGTACAGGGTAGTCAGCCAGGCAGGGATCAAAACAGGTACAGGGTAGTCAGCCAGGCAGGGATCAAAACAGGTACAGGTTATTCAGCCAGACAGGGGTCAAAACAGGTACAGGCCAGGGTAGTCAGCCAGGCAGGGATCAAAACAGGTACAGGGTAGTCAGCCAGGCAGGGATCAAAACAGGTACAGGGTAGTCAGCCAGACAGGGGTCAAAACAGGTACAGGGTAGTCAGCCAGGCAGGGATCAAAACAGGTACAGGGTAGTCAGCCAGGCAGGGATCAAAACGGGTGCAGGTCCTCATACGTTACGGGAAAAGGCAAGGAGAGTTGTCAGGCAGGCAGGGATCAGAGCACGTCTTATCGAGAGCCAGAGAACAGGGTGAAGAGCCAGGTAGGATTGCGGGGAAGGAGGACAACAAAGGTTAGATACGGTCGACGAACAATGGACTATATACGAGAGTATATCAAAAAGCAGGGTAGCCGGACCAGCACTCTCGGGTTCAATGTTTTTAATGGCAGCCTGAATAGATAGCAGACATGTTTCGGACAATGTCCTTCTTCAGTGATATGGCTAGCAATGGAAATACATTCAAGATGGTAGTTAAATACACCTGGCAGGTAATTACATGACATGACACGGCAGGAAATGACATCACAACGCAGGTGTGCCGGTGCAATGTGACCAAAGGAATGACCTATCAAAGTAGAGTCCAATCATAAATCCATAAATTATACATATATATAGATATATCTATATCTAACACCAATCTATATTATAAACAATACAAAACAAAACAAAATTACCAGAAACTTGATATTATAACATATAACATGCCCATACATTTCTAGGGCTAATTGAGCCCCTTTACATATTTAATTAAATAGTTTCAAATTATACATTGGGCATCCTTGATAAACATACCTCTTGTTTAGCAACAAACAACAACTTTAATAAAACCAGAAATAACACTGTGGGTGTAAGGAGGTTAGAGGAAACATGTTAAAACTTTCTCTTCATTAATTCCTCTAGGTTCGATGCAGTTGAACAGGTGGATATAATAACATTCACATTGCAGCAACAACTTGTGTCTGTCTCCACCTCTCGTGGGCCTGAGTACTAACTCTAGTCCCATATATTTGAGATCATTGACGGTATGTTTACACTTGGAGAAATGTCGAGCTACCGACAACTTGACATCTGAATTTCTCACAGCACATTTGTGTTCACTGATTCTTGATTTAAAGGCTCTCGTTGTTTTGCCCACATAAGAAAAATTACAAGGACAGTTTAGAAAATACACCAGATTAGACGAATTACACGTAATCCGTCCTTTGACTGGTATATTTTTCCCCGTTTTAGGATGTGCGAAAAATTTACCTTTAATCATGTCTTGGCACTGTACACAGGATTGGCAGGGAAAATTCCCATCTGGGATATTGGACATAAAATGAGAAGGTTTCTTTAAGGTCAAATCAGTTTTGACTAGGAGATTAGATAGATTCGCTTGTCTCTTATAAAAATAGTTAGGCGAATGCTGAAACGCTGCCCCTATAAGAGGGTCGGACTGCAGAATATGCCAATGTTTATTGACAATACTCCGTGTGTCTCTCGTGATCGGGCTGTAAGTAGACACAAAAGATACTTTGTCTGTTTTGTCTTCTTTCTTTCTGGGGGTGAACAACGTGGCCCTATCGATATGTTCGGTTTTGTTCAGGGCTTTGAGTGTCAAATCGGCACTGTAGCCTCTTTCGTGGAAACTGCCACGAAGGACCTCTGCTTGTGCAATAAATCTATTGTCAGTATCACATATTCTCTTATAATGAAGTATTTGGCCATAAGGTAGACTGTTCTTCAAGGCTGAGGTGTGATAACTGGAATAATGCAAGAACGAGTTACGGTCTGTCTCCTTTTTAAAAACCTCTGTTTGTAATGAGATGCCATTAGGGGCTTTCTTGGTCAGAACATCGAGGAAAGGTAAATTATGCATATCAAACTTCAATGTAAACTTTATCGTTTCTCTACAGGTGTTAAGGTACTCAAGGAAGGCAAAAAGATCAGATGATGAACCAGACCAAATAAAAAACAGATCGTCAATATAGCGCATATAAGATTTGACAAATTTCTCAAACGGGTTATTATTAAAGATATGATCTACTTCATATTTGGACATATAAAGATTGGCTAGGTTCACAGCGGCTGGAGAGCCCATGCTAATACGAGAGAGCAGAATAACACGACTAACTGGGAAATACGAAGTTACGATCTGGTAGCCTCATGACATCTGGGGCGGGGACGCAGGGTTATATCACTAACGTAATTTAGCCCACAGACGTCAATAAGCTGCTCCACTGACAGCAGCACACCTGCACTCTACACCTGATTAACGAGAGAGCGGGAGAAAGAGAGAGAGAGAGAGAGAGAGAGAGAGAGAGAGAGAGAGGGAGAGGGAGAGAGAGAGGGAGGAAGGGAGTAGCCAAGAACTGTGACACCGTTCACATGAACAAAGTACCTGCTAGTAACTAGTGACCAGCGTTCACATGAACAAAGTACCTGCTACAGTAGTACCACAAGCACACATGAACACACACATACACATACACACACACAACACAACATGCTGCACTCACACACACACAAACGCACCACAGGTCACTTTAAACACACAAGAAAAGGACACTTTAAAGTTTAAAGGAAGGAAAAGGACACTTTAAGAAAATAACTTGTTGTGATTGTTGTATAGTATAGTTAGTAACAGCAAGTATAGCATAGGGACATTGTATAGGTATGCACATAGGATCCAGTGCCTTTAAGCGATTTATTAACATGTCTATTTACCACGTCTATTCTAGTTATCTTTGTATTATTATTACTATTACTATTGTTTTGATTGCACAATCAAAGTGGGCATGGCCAACCACATTTCACTGTATGCCCTGGTATGTTTGTGATGAATAAAACTCTTGAATCTTGAATCTAGTGACTACTGTTTTACATGATGATCTGCTCCTGTCTATATCCATAAAGATCACAAGTTATGACATGTTTCCAAAGAGCAGTTTGATGAGAGTATGATGATACAGAAGCCAAACATAATATCACCACAACTTGTCTCTCTCCCTCCATCAACCCCCTCCTGCCCTTTCATCCCTCTTTCTTCTTCTACATTTACATTTACATTTAGTCATTTAGCTGACGCTTTTATCCAAAGCACGACAAGTCAGCTGGAAGGGTAACTATTTCAGCTGAGTTCAGCTGATGTTCATCAAACTGTTGAAACTTGGGTGCTGCAGTGTTGAGTGCATAGTAGAGACATATTAGTATAATAGGTAGTAAAATAGACAAGGAAGATGAATAAGTGGAAGAGTTTTTAACCCTCCAGTCAACCTTAAAAAAAAACTCCCACCTTTCTCCCTAGTGACTGAAACTGCAATCTCAGTAAAACATACATTTTTCATGTATTGTTCCAAATTTTTTCATGAATATCATTATTAACTTCAGTCCTCACCATACATAGAATATTTATTCATTTTCAGGATTACATAATTTTTTATTAGGGTTAGGGTTAGGGTTAATTTTTAGGTTAGGGTTAGGGTTAGGGTTAGGGTTAGGGGGTTAGGGTTAGGGTACGAAAATAATTGTTAAAATCCTGAAAATAAATAAATGCACAAACCTCTTGGAGACCTCATCCATCCTTTTATCATGTTACTTAGGAATCATTCTAATTTTAAACTGTACAGGCTGTGTATTAAAAAAAATTGTCAACCATGGGAGTCAACCTGTTCATTTCTGCGACTAGGGTGGAAGGTGTATAAAACACGCTTAACACATTCCCTGCCACGCAATTTGAGCATCTTATACCATTCTCTGCCAGCACTGTAAGTCTATGGAGATGTTCACCTTCTTTGCAGGGCTATAACTTTTTAAATTGTATTGCTAAATTGACATTACTATGGCCCATTCAACATCGATTACCTATCGTTCAGGATGTAGGAATGTTTTACTTTTTCATTCATACATTCATACGAAAATACCGTCTAGAATATAAATATGTTTTTATCGTTTTCTGCAGTAATTCCTAGAACGTGAGATATAGGCATAAACGCATATATAGATTATCAAATGCCGTTTGTTGCCGATCCACGCTATATTAAAAATTTCAACTGTACATGATCCTAAACGTTATGACTGATCATGCGCGGATGAGCGGAGGGGGGGGGGTCGTTTATAATTCCGTGATCGTCGTTAAATGCTTTATGTAGTATGGGTGATATATTGATCAGAGCAGTTTGCATGGATAATAATAAACAAACAGGCTGAAAGTAACGTCAGCGTCCTCTTACCGTTCGACGATGAGACTGGAGGAAAAAGATCCCACTTATTTGACGGCGATCGCCTAAATCCATTTCCGGTTTGTATAATCATAATACAAGGCCAAATTGTATCGATTATTGCGTTATGGCAGCGATCGCTACACACGGACGTGTGTATACAGTCCCGCAACAATATGCGAGTGGCCGGACGCATTTCGGAGACGCACCGAGATCGACTCGTCCATTTCCGGTTTGGCAACTCGCCGATCATCCACCAAGGGGCAGTATTGAAGCGTTGCAGAGTTGTGCCGGCTCACACTGCATCAGACCAGGCTCCGTGAGGGAAATATGAATAACATGGCGAAAAAATTAAATATGATCTCAATAACGTCGTACGCCATGGATTGGCAGAATTAGCATCAGGGGCGGAGCTAGGGGGTGGCTACCTGGGCTCAAGCCCCGGATGTATTCTGAAAAGCCCCGAATCTATTTTAAAAAAATTAAAAAAATTAAAATAAATAACAAATTTTTCTTTTTTTTTTTTTTTTTTTACAATTCATCATTGTTACATGAAAATATGTTTGCACCCGATTTAGCAGAAGCTAATTTCCATCTGTGGTCTATCCAGCTGCTAACTGTATTTGAGTGAGTTAAGTCTTGGTGTTATGGTAGACTCAGACCTAAGCTTTAAATCACAATCAACAAGTTGACAAAAACTTAATTCTTCCACCTTAGAAACATAGCTAAAGTACGGCCATTTATAAATCAAAAGGATGCTGAAAACCAGATCCATGCCTTTATCTCAAGCCAACTCGACTACTGTAATGCACTCCTTACCGGCCTCCCGAAAAAATACGATGATAACTATTTTATTGCAATGCACTATTGCATTATTTTATTCTATTTTACTAACTATTTTATTGCACTGCACTATTTTACTTTGTATCAGTGAATCATAGACGCCTGGCCATAAGAGCATTCGGAGCATCTCTGCTCTCCCACTATTGAACTTGGGGGAGCAAAGGTATGATCTTGCTCCACCACTTTTTGATTATATGAAAAATATGATATATCCCCCCCCAATATATAAATCTAACCATAACTACGTTATGGTTAACTGAGTTTTATAGTGAAAAGAGCAGCTTTATTGGTCAAGATTGAAGGCTCTATATTGCAGGAAATTGCACGTACAGGTTCATTAAATTAAAAAAAAATCTGTCGTGGGGGGGGGGGGGTCGGGCCGGACCCCCTCCAAACCACCCCTTGCCTGCCAAAAAAAAAATAATAATAATAATAATAAAATAATAATAATAATAATAATAATAATAATAATAATAATAATAATAAAAAAGGGCCCATCTGGGCTAAGCCCCGGATCTCCTACAATCCTAAATCCGCCCCTGATTAGCATGAACTTGAAACACGTTGTACGACATTTTTGGCGCAGGATGTGTTAATAGTGATTTTTGAAGAAAAAAAAATACATGGATTATTGTAATGTGACTCAAATATGTGATACTGAGCTACTTTCCTGGCATATACTTAAAATATAGCCAACGCTATCCACAAACACGTGAAAAAAAGGCTATTTGACGAGAATTGCGACAAAGGTGCCTGGAGGGTTAAATGTCTTCTTTCATTTCAGATATTGATTGAAGAAATGTGTTTTAGTCGACACCGATATATTGGTCATGTTTTGGCTGTCCTAACTATGGTTAGAATTTTTTTCCAACGTTGTGGAGCAAGGACAAAGATTGGACGGCTTCTCTTTGATCTCGGAAAGGAGTGGGTCTGAGGCGGCCAGAAGAAGTAGGGTAACATGGGCTGACTTTGGTAGGTTGGAGATCAGGCGGGCCACTGCGTTCTGGATGAGTTGAAGTGGCTTGGTGGTGGTGGTCGGTAGACCAGCAAGCAGTGTATTACAGTAGCTGAGGCGGGAGATATGACTGTTGATTGGACGAGGAGTTGAGTGGCTTGTCAGGAAGGGGGGGAACCTTCTGACGTTGCTCAGGAGGAATCTGCAGGTTCTGGTTGTTGCGGCGATGTGAGCAAAGAAGTTCAGCCGGTCGCCAAGGACTACACCAAGGTTCTTGGTGGTCGGGGACGCGGCCACAGCTACATTCTCCACTGTGATGGAAAGGTCGGTCAGCGGGGAGGATTTGGCCGGCAGGTGAAGCAATTCTGTTTTGCTTAGGTTCAGTTTGAGGTGGTTGGTCGTCATCCAGGCGGAGATGTCGGTCAGGCAGGCCGAGAGCCGCTCAGAGACTTGGATATCTGAGGGAGGGAAGGAGAGGAAGAGTTGAGTATCATCGGCATAGCAGTGATAGGAGAAGGCATGAGACCCAGAGATTTAGTGTAGATGGAGAAGAGGAGGGGTCCAAGGGCCGAGCACTGGGGGACACCCGTTTGAAGGGGGCGGGGGGCCGTCAGGGTCCCTCTCCATGATACTTGGTGGGAGCAGTCTTCGAGGTAGGATGTCGGCCATGCCAGCGCAGAGCCATTCCTGTGAGGGATACCAGGAGGATCTGACTGTGTCGATGGCTGCTGACAGGTCGAGGAGAATCAGGACAGAGGAGAAGCCTTTTCCTTTTGTTTTTGCCAAGTGAAGAGCCTCTGTGACTGCTATGAGGGCCATCTCTGTGGAGTGACCAGTCCTGAAGCCTGACTGATTAGGGTCTATGACGTCATTCTGTAAGAGATAGTCAGTAAGTTGGTTGGATATAGCACGTTCAACTGATTTAGAAAGGAAGGAGAGAAGAGAGACAGGACAGTTGTCTATGATGGTGGGGTTCATGTTTTCTATTTCTTTTTACGAGCGGTGTGACTCTGGCTTGTTTTAGGGAGGTGGGGACCACCCCCGAGCTGAGGGAGGAGTTGATGCTTGCAGTTAGGAATGGGAGGATGTCTGGTGCTATGGTCTGGAGGAGTGGGGAGGGTATCGGGTCCAGCTGGCATGTAGTGGGACGGTTCGACGTTACCAGTGTCAACGCTTCGGTGTCTGTAATGGGAGAGAAAGATGACAGATTAAAAGATGAGGTTGTTGATTGAGCATTTGGAATGGGTGGGGGTTGGGAGAAGCAGCTCCGGATGCTATCCACTTTTCTCTCAAAGAAAATGGCAAAGACTTCGGCAGAGAGAGAGGAGGGGGGAGGGGGTGGAGGGGGAGTGAGGAGGGAGGACATGGTAGCGTGCAGTTTGTGGAGGTTCTACTCCCATAATCTACTCTCATCTACTATTTTCTATCTCGCAGACTTGGGCTGAATCTTCAAACAACTACCCCCTATTTCAGGCATGGACACCCACACACACACACACACACACACACACACACACACACACACACACACACACACACACACACACACACACACACACACACACACACACACACACACACACACACACACACACACACACACACACACACACACACACAGACACACACACACATGTATGCACAGCTGCACACACAAACCAACACAGATGGGCACACACAGACACCTGCCCGCATTAGACACACAGGCAGGCACAGACGTACTGTATACACCTGCAAGCTGACACACATACCCTACACACACACACACACACACACACACACACACACACACACACACACACACACACACACACACACACACGCGCGCGCGCGCGCGCGCACACGCACACAAACACATTTGTGAAAGTTAGGAAGTGTTTCCAAAGAGCAGTTGAAAGAATATGGACAAATTGAGGGAGGGATATAATTTAGAGGACTATAACACAGATAGATAGAATACAGTGGGATGGAGACATCACCACACATTTATTTCCCATTACCAGCTCAGAGACATTTCACAATTGCCTCAGAGTACATGTCTCTGTGAGAGAGCCAGCAGAAGGGGGCTGGTGGCGTCTGACCACTTCTCCCACTGGGCCTTTATACATCATCGCAAAGCCACAACAATAAACACACTCACATTACATCAGAAATCCTCTAACCCACTCAAACAAACGCAAGACAAACAGATCACTCTCGTTCTGTTTTGTGTGTGTGTGTGTGTGTGTGCGTGTGTGCGTGCGTGCGTGCGTGCGTGCGTGCGTGCGTGCGTGCGTGCGTGCGTGCGTGCGTGCGTGTGTATCTGTGTGTGTGTCTGTGTGCGTGTGTGTCTGCATGCGTATGTCTGCGTGTGTTCCTCTCCCTCTCTATTCCTTTCGTGCGCCACCCACTGCAGCGAGCAGGATGAAAGTGTAGCCTTTCCCTGAGTTAAACACCCATTCAATCAGAGACTTATCTGCCCACTCCAAGCCCATGGAAGCGTACAGTACGTTCTAGCAGACATTGTACTCATTAAAACTATCGGCCAGGAAGTAAAGAATGCCCACTGAACATTTGGAAATGTCAACAACCGCGGGATAAACCAAAAACGTTGGAAGCTTTTTTAACGACGGTTAGACTTGTAGCGCTCTTGGTTTACAGTGCGTTAGGAAACCAAACGAGTTACGGTTTAAATGAACCATGAAACAAAGACTTCAACCGTGATTCGGACGATGTGTCTGCGGCCCGTCGTGCGAGGAAAATCTTGATTCAAGATTGAACACACAGATGGCAAATTATTTTAAAGGATATTTAATGAAAATTCCACCCAGTATTTATCATAATCACTACACATTTCGTTTGCTGTATCGGGGAAGATTGGGTTTTTAAAAGTGTTTTGGAAGACGTTGCTTATGCTGGCCAGAGGTGGGAAGTTGGAAGTGGGGAAACGCATCATCTCGTTCGAGCTACAAAGTCGGGGGAAACCTTTTGGGCAATTTTTTCGTACAGTTTTGTCTTGCATGAACTAGAACTTTACAACATCATATAGCTAATATACTGTACTCTTAAAACAGCGAATGAAATTATGTCAAATGAGGTTTGAACTGGGGGTTGCAACTATAGGCACTTCAAGTTTTCGAATTTTCGTAGCAGGAAGTCGGAATCTCCGACCTGCGAGTTATAATCAAATGCAGCATTAACAGCAGGCCTGGGGTATAACGTTCACCCCTCCTCTCCAACACCAGCAGTCTAGCTCATGTCCATGGGGGCAGATGGAAAAGTCAGATGAAAAGCTCATTGGTTTACCAGCCTGGTTGCTGCCGACCCCTGACCCCATCAGTGTGACCTTTGTCCTTGGATGGCGGCCCTGATTTGGGAGGGATGACTGAGGCAATTATTGAAGGACTGACTGTGACAAGGAATGACTAAGAGGAGGAGGGCTCCTGTCCATTGAGTGCTCGTCAAACTTTATTTCACAAGTTCAGGCTTACGCCCTGGAAACACGACACCGGGATATGGTTTCTTTATTAGGAAGGCGAGAGGCGGTGAGCGGAATGTCAGTGTAGGTGCCAAGAGACACGGCGGTTTGGTGCAGACGCACTATACGAGAACGTGCTGTCAGAGAGCGCCGCCAGTCTCCAGAGCCCCGGGAGAATCTGCATCTGAGGCCGTAACTAGGGAAGGGAGCCCCCACTCTCCTGCAGGGGGAAGGAGAATGTCCCCCCCCTGGCCTCGCGTTCATCTCACAGAGAGGCGCGGTCTGGCGTCAGGGCCGCGTTTTCCTTAATGCCAAGCAAACAGTGCAAAAATGCTTCCGCATTCGTCACCGCACGCGAGTGCGGTAAAGCGCCCTTCTTTTCAGACAAATGCTACCGTGCGTGCACCGGCGGCGGCGTGCTCGCTCAGGTGCGTGCGTGCGCCGGCGTGCTCGCGCGAGGTGCCCGCGCATGCGCATGAGATCCCGCCTTGGTTCGACACGAGCGGAGCTCAATATATATAAGTCACCGCCCCTAAATCAGTATCTAGAAATAGCTCAATTGGCAAGGCCACATGGCTGTGGATCCTATGGCTCGTTTGCTGGCGAGTTCGAATCCCATCGAAAATATTTTTTAACGTGATTTTTTTTTTAACGTGTATTCTTTCGCCGGTTAAGGTTAGGCATGGTTAAGGTTAAGGTTAAGGTTAGGCATTGTTTCGGAGTTGGTTAAGGTTAGAACGGTTAAGTTTAGGCGCTGTTAAGGAGCTGGTTAAGGTTAGAGTTTGTCAAAGAGAATGGCAATATCATTTCTATGGTTAAGGTTAGGCATGGTTAAGGTTAAGGTTAAGGTTAGGCATTGTTTCGGAGTTGGTTAAGGTTAGAACGGTTAAGTTTAGGCGCTGTTAAGGAGCTGGTTAAGGTTAGAGTTTGTCAAAGAGAATGGCAATAGACAGCCTATTTCCGCACGACCTGGGCGCTGGGCGGCGGAAAATGAAAGGCGCATTACTGCACGCCACTACGGTAAATTTTTGCACTGCTTGCTTGGCATAAAGCTACACGCGTCAGGGCCCGGGAATATGGTCCCCTGCGGCCGCCACGTGAAGGTGCCTGGATCGAATGAAATAGCTTCAGGTGGGAGCGCCATTGAATGCGGAGATATGATTGGCAGGAGAGGGAGTTTAACCCTTTCACTACCACACTACAGAAGGTTAACCTTTCACTACCACACTACAGAAGGTTAACCTTTCACTACCACACTACAGAAGGTTAACCCTTTCACTACCACACTACAGACGGTTAACCTTTCACTACCACACTACAGAAGGTTAACCATTTCACTACCACACTACAGATGGTTAATCCTTTCACCACCACACTACAGAAGGTTAACCTTTCACTACCACACTACAGAAGGTTAACCGTCTGTAGCATGGTAGTGAAAGGGTGAACCTTCTGGATTGTCGCAGTGAAAGGGTTAACCTTTTGGTAGTTAAAGGGTTAAAGGGGGCTGTGTGTACTGCTGTGTAATGGTGTCTTTAGTTCAAGCCTTCCTCCCCAAACTGTTATTCTAACTCGGACTGCTCACAGAGACTAGCTAACAGTGGTTTGTCTCCTCGGGGAACAACGAACAGCTATCATAACACTTCCACCCAAAGACAGTACTATGAGTGCATACATCTTTTGAGCATGGGTCATCCCAGTGGGAATCAAACCCCTAACCCTAGCAGTGTTAGTGCCTTGCTCTCTCTCTCTCTCTCTCTCTCTCTCTCTCTCTCTCTCTCTCTCTCTCTCTCTCTCTCTCTCTCTCTCTCTCTCTCTCTCTCTCTCTCTCTCTCTCTCTCTCTCTCTCACTCTCTCACTCTGTCTCTCTCTCTACACACACAACTACACACACATACACACACTCCCCACATCCACATCCCAACCTCAGGAGAACAGTAGCCTACCTCAGATCAAAGGAATACAACTTTCTTGAAAACAGTTGATCTGTATCAGACTTTATCTCTGAGAATTCTGTCTGTAGTCTACACACTCTGTCTGGATGTTATATAAGTAATGGGATTTAACCCCTGCTCTATCTATCTATGTTTGTGGCAAGCCGCTGGAGTCTTTATGATAAATACCCTGTGTATAACACTGGCATCATCACACCTATCAGCAACTACAGCTGTTAGCAATCCGTTACATCATAACCATTTCAGTGAAATCCCATGACAATAACGATTTCCACATCAGAGCAATAACCTCCATCTCACACTTCAAACAGGCCTACAAACAACATCTGATGCTAGAAAACATCTGTAATCACTGATCTGACTCTTTCCTAGGTCCTGTTGATACTGTCGACTATAATGCAATGTCTTTGTCAGGATTATATGATTGTATGTAGTGCAACTGCCTATTTGTTTTGTATTTAAATGATTGTTTCATGTGCTGCAGAACAGGAACCTGCTGAAAAACAGTTTGTAACTGAGGCAGGACAGTTTAAATGTACATTGTGAAATGTCTTTTTTTTACCCTTTCCTGTATAAATAAAGTATAAATGAAATGAAATTAATATATGGAATTCAAAAACATGTCAATAAACATAGTAAAGATCTATAATACACTTACCGGCTGTATACACATGCAATGGATTATAAAATGCCAACGTCAACGCATTTAACGTCAACATTATGAAGAATTTGCTTATCGTCTTCTCCAGAGTCAGACAAGAAGATAGATACCAATTTCATCTCTGTGGATTTCGGAGCTAGGCTAGTGGTCCGTATCCACTTCCATTAATTTGTGTTAAGCTAGGCTAGCTTGCAGTCAGACAGCTTTCTTCTTGTGTCTGACTCTAGATAAGACGGTAAGTGTGTTTCCCATGTTGTTGGTGTGTTCCTTTAAGATAAGATAAGAACTTTAGCCATCCCCGCGGATACCTTTAATCGTTGAGTGTGTTTATGTGTGAGATAGCTGTAGATGACTATGTTTATGTCTGTGCTCACATCTGCAGTAAAGCATACGTGTAATAAACATGCCATTGTCAAAAAACGACACAACTGTCAAAATGCCAACATCGCTGCGCCGCTCAAACTACACAACTTCCTTCCTTGTAATTCTTTCTTGGAAAAAAAGGCCAACCATGCTTGAAGATATCTGGGTCAGAATGTGTCTCTGAACCGCTCGGACTTAACGAGCAGTGGGTGACAGACAGGTGTGGACACCAATTTGGCTCGGACAGGAAATGCAGGGCTAGCATGAGAGAGATTCAGTTTCCTTTGTAATAGTACTTGTACGAGTAGTATAATAGTAGTAGTAGTAGTAGTAGTAGTAGTAGTAGTAGTAGTAGTAGTAGTAGTAGTAGTAGTAGTAGTAGTAGTAGTAGTAGTAGTAGTAGTAGTAGTAGTAGTAGTAGTTGTAACTGAGGGGTACAATTCCCTGACTGTATTGAATAAGTATGGTATCATTAAACCACTACTGAGTTATGTACATTACTACTGGCCATACAGTACACAGGTATATGAGATGAACACACCCACAATAACACGGCTTCACAAGAAATACTGTTTAGAAGAATATTTATTAGCAGCACAAAGATTATCTTACATTACTTATCAAGATTGAGAGTTGCGCTTGTAAGGCGAAGAATGTGCATGAATAGGTCAAGAGCGCAAGTCCATGAGCATATTACGCAGGAGATAATTAATACCACCTGTATCATAAGAATTATATATGGTACACTAGTAGATCAGCTGGAAATACTAAAGGGGTCCCTCCGGTTGTAAGCCAGCAGGGGAGAGGATTTGTCGGTAGCAGAAAGTATGGGTCAACGAGGAATAAGGAGACTCCAGGTACAGGAGACAGTGCAATAATCCCTTGATCCGTAGACGAACCACAGCTATTCTCCGGTATGCAGTGCCGCATGGAGGAAAGCTAGCCAGCCTCAGAGTACTAGAGGCGGGCTCGACGGTGCTCCTCACAGGGTAAATCCCACACAACAGTGGGTGTAGACGATTCTCCGCTCCAACAGCTACAGGACCAAAGCAAATATAATCCAGCCGAAAAGGGCTCTGTAGTCGTCGGGTAGGTTATCCAGTGTACATATCCACACGGTTCTCGTCTAGGGCTCCTCGGATGACGGCACCAGGTTAAGCCGCCCAGCCTGGATAAGCACACTAGCTCGGTACGATGAAACGTTGGTAATGCTGGTCACTGTAGAACGGTAGCCGCACGATACACTATACATAATAGACTATTACTTAATAATAGAATAGGTTAAACTCTGACACTTCAGCTATCAATTCGCACGCGGTCTCAAGGCTTTATTTCGGGGCAAAAACGGGCCCACTTCACAGCACGTTGTATCGTGGTGTGAGGCTTCAACTTATTGGGTAACTAACTGCTGTATCCACCTGCGACGTATTTATACGTAAGGTGAACAATCTAGTACTAGCCTTATTTCTGTCTCGTATTCCTGCGCAAAACTGGGCATGTTGAGACAAGCCTTGGCGGTGGCTTTGAACTCGGCATTGGGGGGTATGGCCGTGGCGCCTAGGGGATCGCTTCCAATAGGAGAACGAATATTATGGTCTGTCCTGTACCAGGTAAAGGGATATTCCGTGTATATGTACAAAGAATATACAAGGGATATCAGACGATATACAAATATTATACATGGGATCTCAGGCAATAAATATATATATTCGGTTTAATCTGACCCTTTGTAACAGTAGTAGTAGTAGTAGTAGTAGTAGTAGTAGTAGTAGTAGTAGTAGTAGTAGTAGTAGTATCGACTGGTGAATGGCCACAGTACAAGGAAAAGTCAGTTTACTAACGTGCACCTTTGACCCCTTGATTTAAAAAATGTTGACGTAAGTGCACTTTTTTATACCGACCAAATCTATTTATTTATTTATTTATTTATTGGACTGATAGATCAACAGTGTAGGGATCCCGTTCTCGCAGTGTCATGTCTCTTGTGCTTTGAAGTGTCATGTATGTCTCTTGTCCCTGTTCTGTCTTGTTTTGTCTTGAATGTATAGAAATACAGCTGTTTGCCATATCATGCCTTAAATTGCCCCTTGCGGGACTAATAAAGTTTATTGAATTTAATTGAATTTTATTTTATTTTATTGAATTTAATCAGTGTTAGTAGTGTGTGTGTGTGTGTGTGTGTGTGTGTGTGTGTGTGTGTGTGTGTGTGTGTGTGTGTGTGTGTGTGTGTGTGTGTGTGTGTGTGTGTGTGTGTGTGTGTGTGTGTGTGTGTGTGTGTGTGTGTGTGTGTGCGTGCGTGCGCGTGTGAGTGTGTGTGTGTGTGTTTTTGTGTGTGTGTTTTTGTGTGTGCGTGTGTGTGTTTTTGTGTGTGTGTGTGTGTGTGTGTGTGTGTGTGTGTGTGTGTGTGTGTGTGTGTGTGTGTGCGTGCGTAGGCGTGCGTGTGTGTGTGTGTGTTTGTGTGTGTGTGTGTGTGTATATGTGTGTGTGTGTGTGTGTGTGTGTGTGTGTGTGTGTGTGTGTGTGTGTGTGTGTGTGTGTGTGTGTGTGTGTGTGTGTGTGTGTGTGTGTGCGTATGTATGTGTGTGTTTTTGTGTGTGTGAGTGTGTGTGTTCCTCTCCCTCTCTATTCCTCTGTTTCTCACGCCACCCATTGCCCCAAACAAGATAAAAGTGCAGCCCTTCCCAGAGTTAAATTGAGTGAATCAGTCAGTGAGTGAGTGAGATAGAGATATTGAGAGAGAGAGAGAGAGAGAGAGAGAGAGAGAGAGAGAGAGAGAGAGAGAGAGAGAGAGAGAGAGAGAGAGAGAGAGAGAGTTATAGGGCTTAGCAGCTGTCTCTGGTGGGTGGCTTGACTTGGAGGATAGGGGGGGGGGGGGGGGGGGGTTGGTAGGTAGTCCATAGTTGTGGTCAGTGACTGGCACAGTAGGAATGTATGTCATTGTAGGAGTGAGTTTGCTTATTTATTGTCCAGTTAATGAAATATGGGTACAATGTTTTGTCACCGTGAATTTCCGGGTCATACTGTATTATGCCCCTTTTCCACTGCATGGTACCTCGACTCTACTCTACTCTACTCAGCCTTTTCGGTTTTTCATTGCCAAAATACCTGGTAACAGGTACTTTTTGGGTACTTTTTTAGTCCCTGCTCTGTCGAGGTTCCAAGTGAGTACAAGTGGTACCATAAAAGTGACGTGAAACACTGCAGACCACTGATTGGTCAGAAGAGAGAAGCGTCACACGTTGGAGCGTCTGCACAAAAACAGAAAGCCGCCATCTTTAATGCCTCGCTTAGAATTCATTATTTGTTTGCAGCAGGAACAAGTGCAATAAACAAAAAAGGATACATTCACTGTGTATTCTGCCTCATTTATTGATGAAACAAAACCAACATCAACACAATTTATCACCGGCGGAGAGTTTAGTCTCACAAAAAGATAGCTGATTTGTTAAGCTTGTTGTTAGCTTACGTGCTAATGTGATTGCGTTTTACCATGGCTAGCATACATAGCGTGATCAATATAACTCGCTATTGATTGTTTGTACTAGTAACGTTAATGCTAGTAGAATAGACACAACGTGAGGTAATCATCATCCATTTTAAACCGGTTACTTATTACCTAATGCTAACGTTAACGTTCAATTGATTGATTGAAACTGTGTCCAAGCCCTCACGGAGCTCTCATGCTGTACGCCAGCGGCCCCGCCTCCCCACACGGAGACAAGCGGAGTACTACCTGCAGTGGGAAAGGAACGAAGTACCAGGCACCTAAAGCAAGTAGAGTAGAGTAGGGTAGAGTCGAGTAGGTACTATGCAATGGAAAAGAGGTGTTAGTCTAGGCAGGACCTGGTAGTCATCATGCTGGCATGAACGTGATGGCATTTGCACATTTGTGGATATAACCATCTATATTTATTTGTGTTATTTCTATGTTCACCAATCATTATCAGGTACCTTTCTGAAAATGGATTAATTTAGGAACTAAACTTGTTTTCTTGCCCCACAACCCACCACCCATGTCACACTTCAGCCAATGACCCAATGAAAGATTCAGGCACACCTGCAGCAATATCAATAATCCTACATATAGATATCCATCTCCTGGCCCACTCTCTAACCTCTAGCCCTATAACCTCTCTCTCTCTCTCTCTCTCTCTCTCTCTCTCTCTCTCTTTCTCTCTCTCTCTCTCTCTCTCACACTCTCTCTCTCTCTCTCTCTTGCTCTCTCTCTCTCTCTCTCTCTCTCTGTGCGCATGCGTGTGGATGGTGGAGCGGGTGGTTTGAGTGTGGTGCTGCCGAGAGTTTGCGGAACGCGTGAGTCTTTCTATCTTTCCTATCTTCATGTTGTTTGTCGAATTGTGAATTAGACTGGGTTTTAATTCGACTGGTTGTGTGTTAATGGTGGTGTTACGACCCCTGTGAGTCTAGGGGTAAAGGGCTGTAACATAACAGTTGGTTGACAGAAAAGATGGACCACGTTTGTAAACAACAATGATATTTATTGGTAGATGCAAAGGAAGCACATGTAGCTCAGGGGTGAGCCCAGGCCAAAACAACAAACAAACACCACTATACTCCAAATAAACACAATCTAATCTATGGTAAAAGAGATTACAGTACCTAAACTACTCTTACCTAACCAAAACAGGAGAAAACAATGTCCAAAGGAAATGGCAGCTCACCCCATCTGTGCTTCCTGAGAAAGAGAGAAAAACACATTAATTATACAGAAACAAAAGCAGAATATATACAAAAACAAACTATGGCTTACAATGCTCTCTCTGTGGCCATACACACACAAGGAAATTACTACTAAGCACCAAAGGCAATAAACGAAATGCAATACTGTCAAAGTTTACAGGTTTACCAAAAACACAACATGCCTAGCCTCATGCCAGAGAGAGAGAAAGACTGAAGTGAGAAGCCATGTTTTAACAGGTGTGGGGTGATCCATGATTGGGGGGTGTGGATTGAGTGTTGGAGTCTGGAAAGCCATTCACCAATCGGTGCGGTGTTGCAATAATGGAAGAATTAGCCTGGCAGGGACCACTGGTGAAGGGAACAATGGCTGGAGGGAGGAAACAAAATGGAGAACACACACACATGGAGACACACACTGGGGAATATATACATTGGGATGTAACACCCCCATACATAAGACAAAAACATGTCTACCAACTAAACATGTTCTTTTTTTTTCTTTAACAACGAGATAACATCCCCGAGATAACATGCACTCCAAAACAAAGAGCTATGAAAAAACTAGCAGCAACATAAAACGAGTCCACAGCAACATAGACCGAGTAGACAGCAAAAATAGATCAAGTCGACAGCAATATACAGTAGAACGAGTCGACAGCAAAATAGAACAAGTCGACAGCACGAGAGATTTAACTCCGAGATAGAGCATCCGCCAACACATTCTCAGACCCCTTCTTATGCTTTATGCTGAGGTTATAATTTTGCACTATGAGCGCCCAACGCATGAGGCGCTGATTGTGGTTGTACATCCGCGACAGAAAAACCAATGGGTTGTGGTCGGTGTATACTACCACTGGTAATACGCTCGAACTGACATACACCTCAAAATGTTGCAACGCATACAACATAGCCAAAGTCTCCTTTTCAATAGTGGAATAGTTTAGTTGATGTTTGTTAAATTTCCGGGAGAAATAACAAACCGGGTGACTGACACCATCATGATCTTCCTGTAATAACACCCCTCCAGCTCCCACCCCGCTGGCATCCACCTCCAGCTGGAACGGCAGGGAGAAATCTGGAGCAGAGAGAACAGGGGAACTGCATAAGAGAGCTTTAACACTATCAAATGCATTTTGACAATCAGCTGTCCACATGAATGGTTTGGACGGGCTACACAGGCTAGTGAGAGAAGTGACGACAGAAGAAAAGTTTCGGCAAAAACCACGGTAATACCCAGCCATCCCAAGGAATCTACGCAATTCCCGCCTAGTAGTAGGCACTGGAAAAGTTGTGATTGCAGATAGTTTTGCATCCACCGGACGCACTTGGCCTTGTCCTACCTGCTTACCAAGATAGGTAACCGTAGCCTTGCCGAACTCACACTTGGCAAGGTTAAGGGTCAGGGAGGCTCCAGCTAAGCGGTCAAAGACAGTTTGCAAGGTTGTCATGTGGTCACGCCAGTTGGTCGAATAGACAACCAGGTCATCGAGATAGGCATTACAATTTGGAACACCAGCCAGGACTAGGGTCACCAGTCGCTGGAAAGTGGCCGGGGCATTACGCATTCCAAAAGGCATTACAGTATATTGCAAAAAATTGTCAGGAGTAACAAACGCCGAGATTTTCGAGGCACGGGGGGTCAAAGGGACCTGCCAGTAACCCTTTAACAAATCTAGTTTGCTAACATAGGTGGCAGATCCAAGGTTGTCAATACAATCTTCCATGCGGGGCAGTGGGAAGGAATCAGGCACGGTGACAGCATTTACCTTTCGGAAATCAGTACAAAATCTAGGAGTTCCATCCGATTTGGGAGCTAACAAGCAAGGTGAACTCCAGGGACTGCAACTTGGCTTGGCTAAACCATGTTTTAACAAATAGTCAACCTCCTGTTGCATCATGGCCCTCTTGGTGATGTTAACACGGTATGCATGTTGCTTGATAGGCACAGCATTGTTAACATTAATATCATGGGCCAATACAGAAGTACAGGAGGGAACATCACCAAACAGAGCCATGTAGGCCTGAATCAAATTTGTGATGTCCTCTCGCTGCTCCTCAGGTAAGTGTGCTAAGTGAGTGGGCAGGTTCAATAACATCTCAGTGTTGGACAATCTAGCACCCTGATGGGCTGCATTGCGCAACTCCAAGCCATCTACATCCTCACCACTAACGTCAGGAGAGTCCGGAACTATTGGAGTTGAGGCAACAGCAGAGACGGCCAGTCCGGCTGTCTGGTCTGAGGTCTTCACCTGCACACTATCTCTGGAGAAATATGGTTTAAGCATATTGATGTGGCAAACACGAGAGTGACGTTTACGATCAGGGGTGCGAACCACATAGTCTGTATCACTTATCTTCTTGTCTATTGCATACGGTCCGGAAAAACGAGCGGAAAGAGCAGAACCAAGGATAGGTAACAGGACTAGAACCTTATCACCTGGCTGGAAAGATCGAGAAACAGCTTTCTCGTCATAGCGCCGTTTCATAGTTCTCTGGGAAGAAGAGAGCGCTTCTTTTGCGAGAGAGCACGCCTGATGCAGTCGCTCTCGAAACTGGCTAACAAAATCTAGAACATTAGTGGGTGTGCTGGCACCCTTTGACATGAACCGTTCTTTAAGAACTTTCAGAGGCCCTCTAACAGTGTGCCCAAAAACGAGCTCAGCAGGACTGAAACCAAGAGACTCCTGTATGGTCTCTCGCGCAGCAAATAGAACAAGGGGGACACCCTCATCCCAATCTTTCTCTGTGTCTAAGCAATATTTACGCAGCATGGACTTTAAGGTCTGATGCCAACGTTCTAAAGCCCCCTGAGTTTCAGGGTGGTAGGCACTGGACACTATATGTCGGATACCCAGGGACTGTAACACTTGCTCAAATAACCTAGACAGGAAGTTGGTGCCTTGGTCCGTTTGTACTACCTTAGGCAGTCCAAACGTGGAGAAGAACTTCGTCAAAGCCTTAATTATTACAGGCGCTGTAATTCTGCGAAGAGGGATAGCCTCAGGGAAACGGGTGGCGGTACACATTATTGTCAACAAAAACTGATTGCCGGCTTTGGTCCTTGGCAACGGACCAACACAGTCAACTATGACATGTTCAAATGGTTCACCGACCACTGGTATAGGACAGAGGGGAGCAGGTGGAATTACCTGGTTTGGCTTTCCGGTGATCTGACAAGTACTACAGGTACGACAGTACTGTGCTACATCGGACTTCAAACCGGGCCAAAAGAAATGTTGAAGTATTCTGTTGTATGTTTTAGTGACTCCCAAGTGTCCAGACCAAGGGTGGTCATGGGCCAAGAACAGTACATGCTGCGATAAACTGCAGGGACAACAATCTGATAAACAGTGCTCCAGTCTGGTACCTGATCTGGTAGCCCTATCTCCGATTGTGCATGCTCTGCCAGTCTAGTACCATGGGACCTCCAGGTACGCATCAAAACTCCTTCATCACAAAATAAGAATGCAACTCTCTCCTCTGTTCTGTTTCAAGAGAAGAGAAACATTTTGCAAGAGAAGGGTCAGCCTTCTGGGCAGTAATTAGCATTTCACGAGTGTAACGGGTAACTTCAAAGTGTCGGAACTAGTTACAGTTGTCTGTGGGGGTACCTTACTATAAGTCGGTGGTTTGTCAGTGGTATCAGAAGTTGGAGCCAGCAACTCCTCCCTGACAAAAGCTGAAGCAAAAACAGAGTCAGACAAATTAATTTCATCACCTCTCTTTTTCAATTGAGCCCGAGTGACAACACTTGCAGAAAAAACTTCAGGGAAGTTCTGTGACAAGTCATCAGGCAGAGAATCTGTGTCTGGGTGATCCAACACTTCCAGCACAGCGTTCACCTGTCCTCCAGCTAAATCATTTCCCATGATAAAGGAAATGCCTTTAACTGGCAAGGAAGGTCTCACCCCTATTTTAAAGAAACCAGTGACCAAATCAGATTGTACATGAATACAGTGTAACGGGGCTGGCACGAAACCCATCTCAATACCTTGAACTAGGACACTAGAACCACAGGAAGATTTCTCAGACAGAGGTAGTACATCAGAGAGGATAAAGGATTGTGAGGCTCCAGTATCTCGTAAGATCTGAACTGTACACTGATCTTTTGGATCCCCTGTCAAGGAAACTAAACCCTTGGAAGTAAATGGCCTGAAACAAGGATCGAGAACATCCTGATCATTGTGCATCTGTTGGTCGGAATCAGGTGCCATTTTAATCAGACCAACCCCTTTGGGTTGCCTAAAGTTCTGAGAGGACGGTTGCTGCTTACGTTTCAATGTTAAACAGTCAGAAATAACATGACCAGATTTATGACAGTAGTAACATGTCCGCTCATCTTTTGAGCGTGGAGGTGACATTTTTGGTCGGGGGTGTGTGAATTCTGAATGGTTGGGGACAGAAGGTCTCTGAGAGAAATCATGGGGGGGAAACGAGTCACGCCTATCTACAAACACAGTTTTATGGGTTAGCGCAAACTCATCAGCTAATACAGCAGCTTGCTGCAGAGTGGACACTTTCTGCTCACTCAGGTAAATTACAATACGCTCTGGCAAACGATTCTTAAACTCTTCTAATAGAATGAGTTCTCTGAGAGAGTTAAGATCTGAGGCCTTGCTTGCTGCACACCATTTATCAAAGAGAGTTCCCTTCTCTCTAGCAAACTCTACAAAGGTCTGGTTGACAGCTCTCTTGTGACTGCGAAACCTCTGCCTATAAGCTTCGGGCACAAGCTCATATGCACGAAGGATGGCAGCCTTCACAGTATCATACAATAGACTATCTTCTAGGGAAAGTGTTGAACAAACCTCTTGGGCTTTACCAGTCAATTTGCATTGAAGCAACAAAGGCCAGACCTCTCTTGGCCAGCGCAATGAAGCAGCAATACGCTCAAACACATTAAAATAAGTATCAACTTCGGTCTCTCGGAACTGAGGCACCAAAGCAATGTGTTTACTTATATCAAAAGTGTGTGATGAATAAGCTGTGGAGGAGGACATACCCGGGCCTTGTGGAGGAGTCGGTGTAGCAGAGTTGGATCCACTCCTTTGGTCTCCCAGCTCCAACTCCCGCAGTCTGAGCTCTTTTTCCACCTCAAGCTCCAACCTACGGATGTTAATAGCCCTTTCATTTTCCGCCTCAAGCTCCATTTTAGGAAGCCGATACTCCGCCTCACGTGCTTGTGCCTTCTCCTGAGCCTCCATCTGGAGACGGGCTATTCTAACCTTGACCTGGGCCCCTTCTCGAGACCCAGTTGACACAGGAGAGGTCAAGTGAAAATGTGGCAATGTGACGTTCACACCTGCCTTTTCAGCACCATGGGCTTGCTCCTCAGAAGGCAGTGCTTCTGTAAGTTCACCAGGAGGACTTGCATGTTCATCAGAGACCGCAGGTAAAACAAGCGTCCCCTGCTCCAACAGCTTATCTACCACAAGACACCTGATATCCTGCTTAAGATGCTTTTGTTGAACCGAGAGTTGAAAATGTGTGGCAATCTCCACTAAGTCTGCCTTGCGGCAGCTATCTAGCGCTTCCCAAGTAGGATTGCTCAAGAATTTCCCCAGATCAAAAGTACTAACTGCCATTATTTTTTCTTACACAAATGCCATTTTTACACAAAGTAATTAATAACTATACAAGTGTAAACAAACACAGTTCACCAAATCCATCAACCAACAATTGAACACGGGTTACAAAATCCCGGACGAGCCCCCATTTATGTTACGACCCCTGTGAGTCTAGGGGTAAAGGGCTGTAACATAACAGTTGGTTGACAGAAAAGATGGACCACGTTTGTAAACAACAATGATATTTATTGGTAGATGCAAAGGAAGCACATGTAGCTCAGGGGTGAGCCCAGGCCAAAACAACAAACAAACACCACTATACTCCAAATAAACACAATCTAATCTATGGTAAAAGAGATTACAGTACCTAAACTACTCTTACCTAACCACCTAACCAAAACAGGAGAAAACAATATCCAAAGGAAATGGCAGCTCACCCCATCTGTGCTTCCTGAGAAAGAGAGAAAACACATTAATTATACAGAAACAAAAGCAGAATATATACAAAAACAAACTATAACTTAACAATGCTCTCTCTGTGGCCATACACACACAAGGAAATTACCACTAAGCACCAAAGGCCAATAAACGAAATGCAATGCTGTCAAAGTTACAGGTTTACCAAAATCACAACAAGCCTAGCCTCATGCCAGAGAGAGAGAAAGACTGAAGGGAGAAAGCCATGTTTTAACAGGTGTGGGGTGATCCATGATTGGGGGGTGTGGATTGAGTGTTAGAGTCTGGAAAGCCAACCACCAATCACTGCTGTGTTGCAATAATGGAAGGATTGGCCTGGCAGGGACCAATGGGGAAGGGAACAATGGCTGGAGGGAGGAAACAAAATGGAGAACACACACACATGGAGACACACACTGGGGAATATATACATTGGGATGTAACATGCTCCCTCGATGAGCAGGTCGGCACCTTGCGTGCTACTGCCTCTAGAGGTTAGAGGTCACTGCTGCTGCTGCTGCCTCTAGAGGTCAGAGAGGTCACTGCTGCTGCTGCTGCCTCTAGAGGTCAGAGGTCACTGCTGCTGCTGCCTCTAGAGGTCAGAGCGGTCACTGCTGCTGCTGCTGCCTCTAGAGGTCAGAGGTCACTGCTGCTGCTGCTGCCTCTAGAGGTCAGAGAGGTCACTGCTGCTGCTGCCTCTAGAGGTCAGAGGTCACTGCTGCTGCTGCTGCCTCTAGAGGTCAGAGGTCACTGCTGCTGCTGCCTCTAGAGGTCAGAGAGGTCACTGCTGCTGCTGCCTCTAGAGGTCAGAGGTCACTGCTGCTGCTGCCTCTAGAGGTCAGAGAGGTCACTGCTGCTGCTGCTGCCTCTAGAGGTCAGAGGTCACTGCTGCTGCTGCCTCTAGAGGTCAGAGGTCACTGCTGCTGCTGCCTCTAGAGGTCAGAGAGGTCACTGCTGCTGCTGCTGCCTCTAGAGGTCAGAGGTCACTGCTGCTGCTGCCTCTAGAGGTCAGAGGTCACTGCTGCTGCTGCTGCCTCTAGAGGTCAGAGAGGTCACTGCTGCTGCTGCTGCCTCTAGAGGTCAGAGAGGTCACTGCTGCTGCTGCCTCTAGAGGTCAGAGGTCACTGCTGCTGCTGCTGCCTCTAGAGGTCAGAGGTCACTGCTGCTGCTGCCAATAGAGGTCAGAGGTCACTGCTGCTGCTGCTGCCTCTAGAGGTCAGAGGTCACTGCTGCTGCTGCTGCCTCTAGAGGTCAGAGAGGTCACTGCTGCTGCTGCCTCTAGAGGTCAGAGGTCACTGCTGCTGCTGCTGCCTCTAGAGGTCAGAGGTCACTGCTGCTGCTGCCTCTAGAGGTCAGCGAGGTTGCGGCTCTTGTCTCCAGAGGTCGGCCTGTGACATGTGCTTCCTCACGTTCCTCCCTGTTTGGCCTCCGATGACGACGTTCTGTTTCTAAGAACTCACTGTGACCCCTCTCACCAGCACCACCACAACAACAACAACAACAACAACAACAACAGGGCTTTTTTCTTTTTACATTTTTCAGAACATTGTACAAACATGACAAACAGTATACTAACATGACAGACAAACACACTCAGACAGTGAAAGTTAAAAATGCATAAAAAAAATTATAATAACACATTTTTAACATTTGCTATTACAACACGGTCACATGACTGAGGCGTGTTGTGTTTGGGTCCCTGCCGCCTCTAACCTCATGGGGAACACGGATAACAACAACAACACAGCTTTTTAATCAGGAACCAAACACCCTCCGTCACGTGGGTTTCATGTGATAACTTTGTTTTTCCATTTCTTTTTTTCCTTTTCTTTTATTATTATTATTACACGCCGACAGCGACCGCTGCTGTTTCCGCGGTAAGCCCTTCAGGTTGACGCTGTGCAGAGACAGGTGTGTTCAGCCGGGCCGGTCGTGCGCCTAGAGTCAGTGGTTTCCACACTTTGCATCAACGTTATTTATCGTCTCTTTTAAATTTGAATGGTGGAAATTACAATCTCCACCCTTC
>NW_028173975.1:0-1000 GCF_963971535.1 Notolepis coatsorum | reverse complement strand
CCCCATGCTGCTCTGATTTCCCCAATGGGATCCAATGGGATCAATAAAGGAATATCTTGTTTTATCTTATCTTATCTTACTCACACGTACAAATACACAGTAACGCACGCACCTTGAACTCTTTTATATATGTATATATTGTATTACATACTCTGTGCTCACCCTCTCAGCAGGGTTGGAGAGTAACGGAATGCATGTAACAGGGATTGCTGTTAATCAGATTAGGACATACTATTGGTAATTGTAATCCACTACAGGCAAATGCACAGTAATCAGATTATAAGTATACTTTGGAGAAATAGAGAGGACTCTAAAACATGTTTCACGGGGGAAAAGCATTTAGACTGGGAAATACTACAGACACGAACACCATTTTACACAACATGAAATATAGGGTTGATAGCGGTTATAGATAATGATGGTAGAATTACTCAGATTACGGTTTATACAATGGAAATCCCTTCAAGTGCATATTCTGTACATTAATGCACGAGCAATTCAAAGTAATCAGATTGCATTGGTGAGTCGGGGTAATCCAGTGGATCGTGGTTGTGATTTTAAGCAGGTATAGTCTGTGATCTTCCCGTCCGGATCAGTGCTCTGATCTGATTGGTCCTCTCCCGCATGCAGGGCGCTGCGGGGGAAGGGCTTCGCGCTGCGGGAACGCGGGGAGATCGACGTGAAGGGGAAGGGGCCGCATGATCACCTACTTCCTGGAGAGGAACCTGGCGGCCAGCGAGCACCAGATCATGGGGGTCCACGAGCCTCCAGACTCCAGACTGCAGCCTGCCGGGAGCACCTTGCAGCCCCGCCCTCACACACCAGGTCAGTCTGCTGGGAGCACCTTGCAGCCCCGCCCTCACACACCAGGTCAGTCTGCTGGGAGCACCTTGCAGCCCCGCCCTCACACACCAGGTCAGTCTGCCGGGAGCACCTTGCAGCCCCGCCCTCACACACCAGGTCAGTCTGCTGGGAGCACCTTGCAGCCCCGCCCTCACAC
>NW_028173976.1:0-69180 GCF_963971535.1 Notolepis coatsorum | reverse complement strand
TTTTAAATAATTTAAAAAGATCAGCTAAAACAGTTACAGGTAGTCACACGTTGGTCTGAAATCATACGTTTTTAAACATACCAAGGGAAGGAGAACCTCCAATTTCAGAGAGAGTTGGAGGCATTCCATGAGTTAGAGGAATCAAAGTAAACACGTGACTACCCTCGATCAGAACAAACTTGAGGGACCCTAAGAATCATCCATTCATTTTTACATTATGTTTTATAAATGTACTTATTGTTTTAATTAGTTTCACGTTACAACGCCATAACTTATTTTTTTAACATAAACCATTTCACTTTATAACGTGATAACTGTTTATACATAAAAGATTTTGCGTTATAATAATGTGATCACATTATTGATTTTTTTTTTATGTGATTTTTGTGATCACGTTATAACGTGAAAAGTTTTATGTTAAAACAATAAGTTCTCACGTTTATAACGTGATACTGATATTTTTTTCTGTTTCTGGTGTGGCAGCAATACGCTTCCGTATATATGGGTCAAATGTAAAAATATGAATGTAAATATGCAATAGTTGATGTGAAGTTGCCTCATTTCTTTATATATATAATTATATTTGTCTGAATATACCTGCATATAACCCCTCTAATACACCTGCATATAAATAACCCATAGCTCTGTATGATAATATGCACAATAATGCTGTAATATTACCATATATATATAATTATTCTCACCGTATATATATCTATCCACGTCTGTCTGTACATATAATAATAATTTAGGACCTGCTCCGAGGTCCATCAATTGGCACACATGCGATGCATGCATGCAATTCGTATCTGCGATTAACCCATCCCGTCGTCCTTCCCCCCAAGGGCAGCCGGGAGCAGACAGGCGTCACGTGAGCCGCGCCAGGGGACCAATCCAAGTGCTCCTGTCCGTCTTCGTCAGGACGCCACAGCGTTAGCGATCTTGTTGTTGTGCATGTTTTTCCATTGGGTTTATCTTATCGGGGGGAAACCCTTGCGAGCACGGGGAGAACATGCAAACTCACACAGAAAGGCCTGGGAGATACCCCACCTGGGTAACTGGCATCATGGAAACCTGGTCCCCAAGCGGAATCGAACCCTGGACCTTCTTGCTGTGAGGCGACAGTGTTAACCACTACACCACCGTGCCGCCATACCTGCATACCTGCATATAGTATCTGTAGATACTGTATCTATATCTGTATATATCCCTTACCTACTCTTACTAGTTACGCTGCTGGCCAGTATTCGTATGACTTACAGTATACGAATAAAGTCCATAGTGTCTTTATACCTGTATCACTGTACTGTTTTATACATATTATACATCTGATAACACTGCATTCAGTAGTACAAATTTGTATATTTCATACCCAGTTTAAGCACCTGTACATTGTGTATTACTATTGCACTTTACTGTTATATTTGCACTCTGGCTCATGGTTGTCAAACTTATTTTTGTTGTACTGTACCTGCGCTGCATGATGACAATACAGTTTAATCTAATCTAATCTAATTTAATCTAATCTAATCTATCTAATCTAATTGATGATAGAATAAAAGGTTTGCTTGAAAATGGAAGAAGAAAATAAACGTTGTGAAATATAAACGTTTATTCATGTTTAATAATAATAATATAAACTGTGTGTGTGTGTGTGTGTGTGTGGAGCTGTGTGCGTGCGTGCGTGCGTGTGTGTGTGTGTGTGTGGTTGTGTGTGTGTTTGTGTGTTTGTGTTTGTGTGTGTGTGTGCATGTGTGTGTGTTATGAGATATGTTCCCGTATAACTCACAGAAAATGTGATGAACACTTCCTGGTGGTAAGAAAAACAACGACAACCAATATTGTTGATCGTCACAATGCAGACGATCACATCACAACATCTCAGTCAAATATTTGTGTCAGTGAGGAACAGGCTGACTTGATGATTTGGAACAGGTCAGGTGTAAAAGTAATATAAAATATAATTAAAAGTCAGTGCAGGCATTAGTAATAATGTCCTTGGCATACCGTCTGTGAGCCAGACAGCGCTGCGGTGCTCAGAACATCAGCTGTTTTACAACCAAGCTTTGTTTTATTTGTCACATATAAGGTACATGTACATTACAGAGAAATTATTGGTTCTGTATGAGCCCCCTGAGATTGTGCTTCATACAGTAAAACAAGTAAAAAAGAATAAAGACCAAACACTATACAAAAATATACAATATACAAAAACTAAAGTACAACCTAATGTTAGGTTTGAAACCGACCTCAACAGCACGGCACAGACAGGTAGTTCAGAGTTAGCCAAACACTAGGGGTGTATTTATTTACAGAATCAAAAAGAGTCAAGTAACAATTCTGAACAACAAAAAAGGAGAATGCCTTCGGCAGAGTTATCTGCGGCTCTGCAGATCCTCCCGGTGTTAGAGGTGGGGAATCGGCGTAGACGCCGTTGCGGCTCTGCAGATACTCCCAGCTCCAACTCGAGTGGAAACGGAGAGGGAGAGAGAGAGAGATCAACAACAGTCCAACAGTACACAGAGGCAGTGCAGTTCAGTCCTCCCTTAGCTGAGTCCAGTATGAAATACAAGTGACTTGATCTTCGGTGTAAACTACACAAGTTAGCTAGTCCAGTACAAAACAAAACGGTACCTCTTCAGTGTTATCCAAACACACACTTTAGCTGAGTCCAGTACAAAACAAAACGGTACTTCTTCAGTGTTATCCAAAACACACAATTTAGCTGAGTCCAGTGCAAACAAAAACGGTACTTCTCAGTGTTATCCAAACACACAAAAACAGATAATCCAAAAGGGTTTGGTTCCAAAACTCACCAAAGCGCAAACGCGTAAAGCGGGCAACGAGGCGCAGCTCCAAACGGATGATCAAGATATTCACCAGCGGCAATCCAAAGATGTCCTGGAGGGAAAGTAGATGAGGCACAACAACGGGGGAAGGCAGGCAGAAGCAGTAGTATTCAAAACGACCTGACAACCGATTGAAAGAAGGTCCCAGTATATGAAGCCTCTGGAGCGCTAATTACAAACTACAACAGGTGCGTGATGAAATTGATAATCGCTCCTGAAGCGTGTGGCGGGGAATGGACCAATCATCACAGTACCTTAAGAAGCTGTGGCGGGGAATGAACCAATCCTCACAGTACCCCCCCCTCACGGGAGCCACCCGGCGACCCACTCGGCCCCGGCCTGCCCGGATGGACCGAAGGAAGCCGGCGATCAGGGGCACTGGAGAGGGGGACAGAGACAGAGGCCCGGAGAGGGGACCGAGACGGGGACAGAGGACCAGTGAGGGGGGCCGGGAGAAAGGGACAGGGAACCGGCGAGGGAGGCCGGAGACGGAGACAGAGGCCCGGAGTGGCTAGAGACGAGAGGGGACGACAAGGGGAACCCCGGGGCGAAGGACTGGACGCCGCCTGAAGACACTGGCATGACAGGAGGGGCTCCACCCCCTGATGGTGCCGGAGGACCAGGCGATGTGGGGCTCATGCTGCGCGAGCCAGGGCCGACCAGGACTAAGGGGACAAGAGGGGATCTGGTAATAAAAAACTGGAGTCTCTCAACGTGGTTACCAGCCATGGTGAGGAGGACAGACAGGTACGTTGAGTGATGTCAGCCAGGCGGCGATGATCCAGCGCGAAAACCTCCAAGGGCCTCTCGAGGTCCTCAAGTGGAATGTTGGCCCGGGTGGCAAACTCAACGTCCAGGAAACTCCCATCAGCACCAGAGTCAATGAGTGCACCCACCGTCGCCCGCTGGTCCGCCCAGGCTAGGGTGACGCTCATCAGACGGCTAGGTGGTGCACGGTTCTGGGAACGAGAAAAGCGGCTCACCAGGATTCTCCCGGGGTCCCGGCGAGCCTGGTCTTTTGGCCGGGTGGGGCAGTTGGAGATACGGTGCCCATCCCGGCCGCAGTAGAGGCAAAGGCCGGACCTGAACCTGGCCTCCCATTCAGCCGGGCTAAGGTCGTGAGCGTCCCAGCTGCATGGGTTCCTCCTCGGGCACCGAACGGGAGGGGAAGGAACCACCAGTTGTGGTGGAGCAGGACGGACCGCAGTACCATCACAAGTGCGGGGGGTCTGGGGAACTTCTGGAGATCCCAGTCGGGCTCTCTCACGCCCATCTCTCCCGGAGGCATCCGTCGATGCGAATGGCGAGGCTGAATAGGTCCTCGAGGGACTCAGGTTCCTCACGGGTCGCGAGCTGGTCCCTTACAGCGTCGTTGAGCCCCCTCATGAAGGTGAGACGAAGCGTTTGATCGTTCCAACCCGCTCTCCGTTGCGGCCAGTCTGAACTCCAGCACGTAGTCGGTGACCCCGCCACTGCCCTGCCGGAAGGTGCCCAACCGAGCTCCTGGGTCCTGGCCACGGGCTGGGTGGTGGAAAACCCTGCGGAGCTCTGCCACGAAGTCTGGGTAGGAAAACAGAAATCAGCCCCCATTGCCCAGGAGGCAGTAACCCACTGTGCTGCCCGGCCTGAGAGCAGGTTAGTCATGTAAGCCACTCGGGCTCCCTCTGAAGTGAATCGGCTGGGCTGATGAAGAAAAACCAACTCACATTGCATGATGAATGTGGCACAATCCTCGAAGTTACCATTGAACAACCGTGGTTCGGAGAGACGGGGCTCCCGAGGTGCGGGATCGGAGGCGCGGGGCCCGCCACGGCTGCGGGTGGTGCTCTGGCCGAGACTCCTGAAGCAGGTGGGGTTACAAGCAGGGCGTTAAATGCTTCACTCAGAGTTTGCAATTGGTGAAGAATATCAGCCTGCTGATTACCCTGGGCTGTCTGCAGGGTAGCCAGAGAGCCAAGGACTCCTGAATAGGCAGGACTGGGCTCGGAGCTCCTGTACAGCAGCCGCAGCCGCACCTAACTGTAGGCTGTGGTCGTTGGTTAATTCAATCTGGACCGCCAACGCTCTGTTCTGACTCTGTCTGTGTCGGCTGAGGTCGTCATGGTCGGGTCGTAATGTTAGGGTTTTGAAACCGACCTCAACAGCACGGCACAGACAGGTAGTTCAGAGTTAGCCAAACACTAGGGCGTATTTATTTACAGAATCAAAAAGAGTCAAGTAACAATTCTGAACAACAAAAAAGGAGAATGCCTTCGGCAGAGTTATCTGCGGCTCTGCAGATCCTCCCAGTGTTAGAGGGTGGGGAATCGGCGTTAGACGCCGTTGCGGCTCTGCAGATACTCCCAGCTCCAACTCGGAGTGGAAACGGAGAGAGAGAGAGAGATCAACAACAGTCCAACAGTACACAGAGGCAGTGCAGTTCAGTCCTCCCTTAGCTGAGTCCAGTATGAAATACAAGTGACTTGATCTTCGGTGTAAACTACACACAAGTTAGCTGAGTCCAGTACAAAACAAAACCGGTACCTCTTCAGTGTTATCCAAACACACACTTTAGCTGAGTCCAGTACAAAACAAAATGGTACTTCTGCAGTGTTATCCAAAACACACAATTTAGCTGAGTCCAGTGCAAACAAAAACGGTACTTCTTCAGTGTTATCCAAACACACAAAAACACCAAAACTCACCAGAGCGCAAACGCGTAAAGCGGGGCAACGAGGCGCAGCTCAAACGGATGATCAAGATATTCACCAGCGGCAATCCAAAGATGTCCTGGAGGGAAAGTAGACGAGGCACAACAACGGGGGAAGGCAGGCAGAAGCAGTAGTATTCAAAACGAGACCCGACAACGATTGAAAGAAGGTCCCAGTATATGAAGCCTTCTGGAGCGCTAATGTACAAACTACAACAGTGTGCGTGATGGAATTGATAATCGATCCTGAAGCGTGTGGCGGGGGAATGGACCAATCATCACAGTACCTTAAGAAGCGTGTGGCGGGGAATGAACCAATCCTCACACCTAAAGTACAGAATGAAGTACAAAATGCAAACAATTGTAATTAAGTTTGAACCCTTTCACTGCCGCACTACCAAACGGTTAACCCTTTCACTGCGACAATACACAGAAGGTTAACCCTTTCACTGCCACATGACAGCCGGTTAACCCTTTCGCGAGTCGCGACGTCGGTCTTGTGTGATAGATAGTAAAGGGTTAACCTTCTGTCGTGTGGCAGTGAAAGGGGTGTAATGGTCTGAACATGGCCACCGTCCCAACACCACCTGACCGGACAGAGGACTGCTGATTGGCTCTTCTTTTCTTCCAAGCAGCACGGTGTGTGGAGGAAGGTTTGGAGCCTTCGCTCTGATTGCTCATGAGTTCAAGGGCTTAAATAAAGACACTTCATCACAACAGAGCGCCACAGAGCCTCCTGCCTTTCCCCAGCGCCGCGCCAAGACCCCTGAAGGCATCTCCAGATTATACAAGTAGCAATATTCCCCCCCAGACCTGCTGAGTGACTCACAGGAACAACTGCCTGCAGAGCAACGTGATACTCTCTCTCTCTCTGTCTCTCTCTCTGTCTCTGTCTCCTTCCCCTCTCTGTCTCTCTCTCTCTCTCTCTCTCTCTCTCTCTCCCTGTCTCTCTCTCTCTCTCTGTCTCTCTGTCTCTCTCTCTGTCTCCTTCCCTCTCTCTCTCTGTCCATCTATCTGTCTCTCTCTCTCTGTCTCTGTCTCCTTCCCTCTCTGTCCATCTCTCTCTCTTTCTCTGTCTCTATCTCTGTCTCCTTCCCCCCTGTCCCTGTCCCTGTCCCTGTCCCTGTCCCTCTCTCTCTCTCTCTCTCTCTCTCTCTCTCTCTCTCTCTCTCTCTCTCTCTCTCTCATCTCTCTCTCTCTTCTCTCTCTCTCTCTCTCTCTCTCTCTCTCTCTCTCTCTCTCTCTCTCGTGATTTTCCCTAGTATTGAGAATAAAGAAAGGACCTCTACACTAACCAGCTACAAAGGCTTGAATATTGCTTATAATCTCGACACAAATCCCCCCAAAATCACCCTTTGAAACAAAGTGCAACCAATATTGCGCTTAGAGGATGTTCCTGTGTATGATAAAGGTGAGTCTAGGAGCACTGCAGCCAAACAGATCATCTCTAGTTTCAAAACAGTGCTCTAGGGATACAGTTCTTCTCTTGTAACACTCTATGTATTCAATACTAAATATGAATCATACTTTATGTATTCAATAATAAAGATATATCTACTTTATGTATTCAATAGTAAAAATTCATCGTACTTTATGTATTCAATACTAGGGAAGATAGGTCTTGGGAACATAGGTCTTGGGAACATAGGGATGTGGGAACATAGGGCTGAGGGAACATAGGGCTGTGGGAACATAGGGCTGAGGGAACATAGGGCTGTGGGAACATAGGGCTGTGGGAACATACTGTAGGTCTGTGGGAACATAGGGCTGTGGGAACATAGGGCTGTGGGAACATAGGGATGTTCCCTGTGGGAACATAGGGCTGTGGGAACATAGGGCTGTGAGAACATAGGGCTGTGGGAACATAGGGCTGAGGGAACATAGGGCTGAGGGAACATAGGGCTGAAGGAACATAGGGCTGTGGGAACATAGGGCTGAGGGAACATAGGGATGTGGGAACATAGGGCTGAGGGAACATAGGGCTGAGGGAACATAGGGCTGAGGGAACATAGGGCTGAGGGAACATAGGGATGTGGGAACATAGGGCTGAGGGAACATAGGGCTGAGGGAATATAGGGCTGAGGGAACATAGGGATGTGGGAACATAGGGCTGAGGGAACATAGGGCTGAGGGAACATAGGGATGTGGGAACATAGGGATGTGGGAACATAGGGATGTGGGAACATAGGGATGTGGGGACATAGGGCTGAGAGAACATAGGGCTGAGGGAACATAGGGCTGAGGGAACATAGGGCTGTGAGAACATAGTGCTGTGAGAACATAGGGCTGAGGGAACATAGGGCTGAGGGAACATAGGGATGTGGGAACATAGGGATGAGGGAACATAGGGCTGAGGGAACATAGGGCTGTGGGAACATAGGGCTGAGGGAACATAGGCCTGTGGGAACTTAAGGCTATGAGAACATAGGGCTGTGGGAACATAGGGCTGAAGGAACATAGGGATGTGGGAACATAGGGCTGAAGGAACATAGAGTAGGCCTGTGGGAACATAGGGCTGAGGGAACATAGGGCTGAGGGAACATAGGGATGTGGGAACATAGGGATGTGGGAACATAGGGCTGGGGGAACATACAGTAGACCTGTGGGAACACAGGGCTGGGGGGAACATAGAGACACGCTCTTGACTCTGCCATGAATAGAGGTCAAGTCACCCCAGGAGCAGGAATCCGGTGGTCTCTCTCTCAGTTTTTATTGTCCTGACACGTTCTCTATACTACTGTTTACTGGGTGGGCAGGCCCGTCTACCCACACCATATAAAAACGGCTCAACACACCTGGAAAATAAAACGCCATGGAAAGCCGTTGTCTCCGGGAGCAGCGTAAAGCCAGCCACCTCCACTCAACGTGTAATTGGCTGTTAACACCGTTTAACGAACCTGCTGCTCTCTCGTTACACCTCATGGGCAAATGAACAGGCGAGGGGGGGCGGGACGACACGTCAACCTGTGTTTTCGGGCGCAGTGGAAACCAGTAGCGGTGCCCCGTCTGGGGTGTGTGAGTCGTGTGCTGTTTTATGGAGACCGGCGTGACGCGGAGTGATGAGGTCATCGTGAGTGTCTGCTAAAAGGTGCCCCCCTGTTAAAGGAACACGGCGACATTTGGGGGAAATTAGCTTACCGTGTTCTCCAGAGAGAGACAAGGAGATAATAATTAATAATAATTCCTTACATTTATATAGCGCTTTTCTCATACTCAAAGCGTTTTACAACGTATAGGGTTAGGGAAATTGCCTCCTTCACCACCACTGGTAGCACCCAACCTTGGGCTACGCAGGTTCAATGGCTGCCATACACTGGCACCCGGCACACATCACACTACACACAATGGCTGAACGGCTCAGGAGACAGGGATTTATATCAGCCAATTAAGGGGAGGGGATGATTAGGTGGCCTTGATGTCAGAGACCTGGATTTTGCCAGGAATGTCGGGGAACCCCCTACTATTTACGATAAGCGTCCTGGGTTCTTCAACGACCAAGATTCAGTCAGGACCTGAATACCAGTTCCCTCTCTGTGCGTGTTCAGTAGAAAGCTATCTGGCTGCATGTTAGCCTAGCTTAGCACAATGAATGGAAGCGGACAGTGCCGGTTAGCCTTCGGGAGATTGATTGATTTTATTAACAGATTGCAGAATGGGTACAATACAGTATGGTTAAGGGGATGCAGACCAGAGAAAGACGTCCGTCTTGTTTACTGTACATCAGGGTCCCCCATTTGAGGTGTTAGTTGGACAATGCCTAGGCTAACCGGCACTGTCCGCTACCATTCGTTGTGCTAAGCTAGGCTAACGTGCAGCCAGATAGCTTTCTACTGAACGCACACAGAGAGGAAACTGGTATCTATCTTCTTGTCTCTCTCTGGAGAAGACGGTAAGCTCATTTCCCAAAATGTTGCCGTGTTCCTCTAAAGGTGTGATAGTTGGGTGTCGTTTGGGAACGAGGACCGCGTAGACTCAATCGCGTACGGAACGAGCATGTGATTCAATGGTTGAGTCTACGCGGTCCTGCACCGATTTGCACTACATCTCTATCTCGTTTTTTTGCATTTTGTTTGCCTTTTGTACTTTTGGTTTTGGATATTGTATATTTTGTATAGTGTTTGGTCTTTATTCTTTTAACTATTTTTACTGTATGAAGTACAATCTCAGGAGGCTCATATACAGAACCAAGCATTTCACTGTAATGTACATGTACCTTATATGTGACAAATAAAACAAAACTTGAACTTGAACTTGAACGGGCCCGACAGGGGGGAGGATGGTTAATCGATGCGCTTTATCCACAAGTCTACGTGGTCCTCATTCCAAACGATCAATCTGACAGCGTGCACCTTTGAGATTATTAACACATGGACACACATAATAACATCCATATCATAATTCGTCTCATTCCCTTTGATTAGATTAGATTAAAAACGTATTGTCATCATAGAGCACAAGTACAGTACAACGAAAATAAGTTTGGCATCCAACCAGAGTGCAAATGTAACAGTAAAGTGCAACAGTAATATACAATGTGCAGGTGATTCAACTGGGTATAACATATATCAATTAGTAGTACTACTGAGTAATAGCTAATCAGATGTATGTACAGAGTTATAGTATAATATGTACAGTGATACAGGTATAAAGACACTATGGTAGTAAGTCATACTGTCCAGCAGCGTAAGAGTTGGATATGTACAGATATAGATATAGTATCTACACAATTATATGCAGGTATGTAAATGCAGATATTGATAGATAGCTATACGGTAAGAATAAATATATATATATATTTACATATATAAACAATATATACAGCATTATTGTACACGCTATCATACAGATGAAGTTATATGGGTTATATGCAGGTGTATAAGTTGGTGTATTGAGGATTATATATATTATATATACAGGTATAAAGACACTATGGTAGTAAGTCATACAGGCCAGCAGCATAACTAACTAGTAAGAGTAGGATATGTATAGATATATAGATATGTACGCCATCTGATTTTTACGGTAATAAAAAAAAAGAAACATGCAATATTATCAAGAAAGAAATTAGCAACAAGATAACACCAAAACTATGCCTTCAATGTGTTTTCTCTTTCTTCTCCCCCTTCGGGTTTATTTTAAGAGTGCGTGGCGCACGTGCAGGTATGTCTCTCTGTCAGCGTGGCTGTCTTCAGTCACCTCGTCCTCCAGGAAGCTGGACAGGAGACAAGCTCTTTATTCTTCATGAGGGCGTCTCACAATGCAGTCAGACCGGTTACTGTGTGCAATTTAAAATATCCTTTTACCTTCTCTAATATATGAGACGGTAATGACCCGGGTTGGCCAAAGCAATAGTTTCCCCTCATATAAACGTTTAGAAAAAGAAAAAAAAAGAAAAAATTAAAAGTTTTTACTTTTACTTTTTAGTACTTAAGTACATTTAAAAGTAGAAACTTTTTGACTTTTACTCAAGTGTGTTTTTAGCCAGATACTCTGACTTTTACTTGAGTACGATTTTGAGACGGTATACCCATACTTTCACCTAAGTATAATTTCTGGGTACTTTTTACACCCCTGCGTTTAGGCTATAGATTGTCATTGTCATACATCATTATGACTACAGAATTTGATTTAATATAAAACGTGGGCTGTCTTTGACTGAAGACTTATTGACTAATATTTAATTTCTTCACATAATGATTTTGTTGTTTAAAACACCCCTGACAAACACACTATGCTGCTTTGAGTGCTTTCTTCAAAGCCAGAAGTGTAATGAATGAAATGTAATTGTACATCCATGTTTTGATATTATATATACATGGTATCCAGATAAATCCCCTTTAACCTGTTGTACATTCAACCATAACGCTTCAACCATAAAGACATGTACTAAAGTGTTATTGCGATTTGTCATACACACATGTATTAGTACTACTGTCATTGTTGTTATAATCAAATGTTTTTAGATGTTTTATGACATCTCTTAATGGACAACAGATGGAAACTAGCCCTTGGCTAAAATCTGGCTTGTTTACAAGCTTTTTCTGTAATACATTGTAATGTGGAGCTCTCGCCCGTGACCACAATCACTGTTAGTTTGACTCCCAGTTGTGCTGTTTGTTCTGGACTTATGGCTGATACTAAATGTAAATATATCACTTATACAATAAGTAAATATACTACTTATGGCTATAACACAACGTACATTATGTACCTTTTTTCCTGTGGTCGATTAATACTTTGTTTATGTTTTCTGATGAGACCGTGTTGTTGCCACAGGACAACATCATCCTACAGCTTCACAAGATAAGATAAGATAAGATATTCCTTTATTGATCTCCTTTGTGAAATGCAGGTGTCATAGCAGCATGGGGGAGGGGAGGTACAGGTATGGGCAGGGTAATAATAGAAAGACATAAATATAGGCCACAAAAAGTAGGGATAAAAAAAATAATAAGCATAATTAACTCTGAATATAAGAATAATGAGGAAGGAAACAGTGTAATCAAAGGTGCAGCTGAGGGTCTGTGTGCCCTGGAGGTCAGATGATTGACAGGGGCTGGCGTGAGCTGGGAAGTGTAGTTTTATGAAATTCAAAAGCCCTGCGTCTCCTCCTTCATAGGACAACACACACTTATGACAGCTTGCTTTACTTCCGTCTAATTCATCCGCTTTCCGTCGGGATGCGCTGAGATATTTATAAACTCATAATTTCGCTAATTATAACACTTAAAATCATTGGTAAACAAACGTAGTGCTGAAAATATACACCTTGACTGCTGTTTTGACAGGCTTAGGGTCTTTACTCTTGGCTACTTTTGAAAAAGAAACACAACATTAATTAATACGTTCTGTATTCATCTATTTATGGCGTGATATCAATCTCGTACCAGTACCGGACCGCTCAGGCTTAAGGGGTTAATTGTGCATGGATTTCCTGCAATGCCCCTGTATTGTTGTGTATTTGAGAAATAAACAACTTGAACTTGAACACAGGGATTGTGCAGACTATGGGGTGTAACAAAGGCACACATACTAGGAGCTAAAAGCAGTACCTGTTCGTTCAACGTACCTATTCTAAAACCCAATAAATGGAGGTGGAAGGTGAGGTACAAACACAGGGGAGACAGCCTAAAGCTCTTAATGGTCTGGCACGGTCCTACCTCTGCGACTGCCTACATAGATATGTTCCAAACTGCCCCCTCAGGTCCTCTAGTGCGGACCTGATCGAGGTGCCTACAATGACATAAACAATATGGTGAAGCAGCTTTTTGTTTCTATGGGCCGACGGCTTGGAATAATCTCTCCCACTACATCTAAAACAGGCAGCCTCTGTGGATAGCTTTAAAGCACAGCTCAAGACCTATTTCTATACCCTTGCATTTAGCTGGTTTTAAAATCCCTGTTGTCATTTGTGCTTTTTAGCTATTTTCTTAATCGTGTTTTGCAAATTTTTTGTGGTTTTAAACTCCTGCTTTTCTTTTCTTTTCTTTGCTTTATTGTCAAATTTAGTGTTTTTTGCTATGTTAAGCACTTTGAGCTGCATTCTATGTATGAAAGGTGCTATATAAATAAAGATTATTATTATTATTATTATTACTGGCGGGCGTAGAGGGGCTGACCCTGGGTTGACGGACAATAACACTACAATAAAATGATAGCCCACTACCATGTTGGTACTCAAGGGGGGAAGGGAGGTATAGTGCAACAGCAATCAGGGTCAGAACATGCTGGTTCTGGACACGCTTCTTGGCAGTAGGATAGATTGAGTCCACCTCGTCGAGGGAGAACCGAATCAGTGGCGTATTTGTTCATAGGTCAACATCAAAACAGCATACACATAATAGGGGGGAGGTAACGTTACCTAGCTGGGGGAAGATGATGTAGAGATGGAGCCAAGCCAAGCTGCTCACTATAATAGTCCCACTGTAGAGTACTGTAGTTGGGTTGAAGATAATGGATGTCAGCCTGCAAGCGGTGGAGAACCCGACGTTGTAGATAGCGGGTGAAACGGACAGCGCGCGCCGTCGTGAGACTTCCTCCTTGGACTAGTCGGCCATTTCCCAACGTCTCTCTCATTATAAGCATGACATCATCACCCTCCTATAGGAGAGCTTAGAGGAACAGTGGAGGAGGGACTAGGGACAGACCCTGCAGACACACCATGTCCAGCCAATCGCCAGGGGAACGCATGCATTTCAGGTCTCCCGACTTGATTAGTTCACATTCACAGCTGTTCATATGCACCATTACACAGTCAGTCGTCCCTGGTCTCTCAGGCAGGCATATTTCCTGGGTAGAGAAAACGAGTAATCCACATACGTAATAATACCACAGTTTGCACAGCGTAAATCCACACAGTCTGTAAAGGGTCAAATCCACAATGTTTATGGGGAAAACAGTGGCAGCCTTTTCGAGCAGGATTCTGTCAACCTGTGGTCGTTGTCTCTCTCTCTCTCTCTCTCTCCCTGACCGCTGATCCTCTTGCTCTGTTTCACTGGCCCTTTGGTCTCATGTGTCTCTTGATGGTCTCATGTCTCCACTGTCCTGGGTCTGTCCCGGCTGGGACACACTTTCCTGGTCAGCTTCTAGTCTGTCAGAAGGTTCGTGGGGCCTGGGTGGCTCACATGTCCCATTGCCAGAATGGAAGCGGACATGACCGGTTAGCCTTTGGGAGAGGTGTTAGTTGGACTAACCGGTCATGTCCGCTTCCAGTCATTGTGCTAAGCTAGGCTAACGTGCAGCCAGATAGCTTTACTACTGAACGCACACAGAGAGGAAACGAACTGGTATCTATCTTCTTGTCTCTCTCTGGAGAAGACAGTAAGCTAATTTACTAAGCAGCCAGCTAACGTTAGCTCCCTTGTTTGATTATGTCACGTTTGCTATTAATTAAAAACAAAATCATATGTTAAACGGGAGGGGGGGGGGGGGGGGGGGGGGGGGTTGCGATTAGTAATCAAATAGTTTCCAGTGACTATTCATCCACATTTACATTTAGCCATTTAGCTGATGCTAGCTATTATCTAAAGCGACGTACAGGTTATGTACGACAAGTCAGGACGCTTTCAGCTGAGTAACAATGTTCCTCAAACAGTGTTGAAGCTTGGGTGCTGCAGTGTTGAGTGCACATACTTTACATAGGCTATTCAGAGGCCCAGCAGTGCGAGAGACATATCTGATATACGGTCTGTAATAGCTCAGGAGACCCATTATTGCTCTCAACTCACCCAGGGTACATGACCTCTTCTCCTTTAAAGCTCTGACAGCAAAGGTATTAGCCGGATCCCTTTTACTGCCCTCCGCAGACACGATCAGGCCAGGTAATGGACCTCTTGAACACCTTGTGTTTCTCTTTCCTTCCACGCTGCCTTCGCCCACTGTGGCACCGTTCTCACGTCGTTTACATGGTCCTCAGATTACATTACATTTACATTTACATTTAGTCATTTTATCCAAAGCGACTTACAAGTTCTGTACGCCAAGTCATCAGGAAGGGTACAACTCTATCAGCTGACTAACAATGTTCATCAAAGTGTTCCGTGTTACAGTGTAGGTTAGTTTATTAGGACAAGTGCATGAAAGTAAGGTTAGTTAGGGTTAGAGTTTTTTTTTTTTTTTTTATTATATTATTATTTCAGATAATGGTTGAAGAAGTGCGTCTTAAGTCGAAGGCGGAAGATTGGACGGGTTTCGGCTGTCCTAACTGGGGTGGGTAGTTCATTCCACCATTGTGGGGCAAGGACTGAGAATAGGCGGCATCTCTTTGATGACCCTCCCGGGGCTTGCATAGGAGTAGGTCTGAGGCGGCCAGAAGATGCAGAGTGTAGGGGTCTTGAGGGTGTGTAGTTAGAGACCATTGACCGGAGGTAGGCGGGAGCGGTTCCCTTTGCCGCACGGTATGCTATGTCGAGGGCCTTGAAGCGGATGCGTGCAGCAATGGGGAGCCAGTGCAGGTCCCTAAGAAGTGGCGTGACATGGGCCGACTTGGGTAGGTTTGAGATCAGGCGGGCCGCTGCGTTCTGAATGAGTTGAAGAGGCTTGGTGGCAGTGGCCGGGAGGCCAGCGAGCAGTGCGTTGCAGTAGTCGAGGCGGGAGATGACTGTTGATTGGACGAGGAGTTGGGTGGCTTCTTTTGTCAGGAAGGGGCGGATCCTTCTGACGTTGCTCAGGAGGAATCTGCAGGTTCTGGTTGTCGCTGCGATGTGAGCAGAAAAGTTCAACTGGTCGTCGAGGACAACACCAAGGTTCTTGGCGGTCGGGGACGCGGTCACAGCTGCATTCTCGACTGTGATGGAAAGGTCGGTCAGGGGGGAGGATTTGGCCGGCAGGTGGAGCAATTCTGTTTTGCTTAGGTTCAGTTTGAGGTGGTTGGTCGTTATCCAGGAGGAGATGTCGGACAGACAGGCCGAGATCCGCTCAGAGGCGTGGATATCTGAGGGAGGGAAGGAGAGGAAGAGTTGAGTATCATCGGCATAACAATGATACGAGAAGCCATGAGACGTGATAATGTTACCCAGTGATTTAGTGTGGGAGAAGAGAAGGGGTCCTAGGACCGAGCCCTGGGGGACACCCGTCCGCAGGGGGTGGGTGGCCGACAGGGTCCCTCTCCATGACACTTGGTAGGAGCGGTCATTGAGGTATGATGTCAGCCCTGTCAGTGCAGAGCCAGCCACTCCCATTCCTGCGAGGGCCGCGAGGAGGATCTGATGGTTGACTGTGTCGAAGGCTGCAGATAGATCTAGGAGAATCAGGACAGAGGAGAGGCCTTTCGCTTTTGCTAAGTGAAGTGCCTTTGTGACCGCAATGAGGGCCGTTTCTGTGGAGTGGCCAGTCCGGAAGCCAGACTGATTAGGGTCTAGGAGATCATTCTGTAAGAGATAAGCAGTAAGTTGGTTGGATACAGCACGTTCAAGTGTTTTAGAAAGGAAGGAGAGAAGAGAGACAGGACGATAGTTGCCTATGACGGTGGGGTTCAGGGTTTTTTTTTTTATGAGGGGCGTGACTCTGGCTTGTTTTAGGGAGGTGGGGACCACCCCCGAGTTGAGTGAGGAGTTGATGGTTGCAGTTAGGAATGGGAGGATGTCCGGTGCTATGGTGGTCTGGAGGAGTGGGGAGGGTAGCTGGTCCAGCTGGCATCTAGTCGGACGGTTCGACGTTACCAGTGTCAGGGTCTCGGCTTCTGTAATGGGAGAGAAAGATGACAGAGTGAATGATGAGGTTCTCGATTCAGTATTTGGAATGGGTGGGGGTTGGGAGAAGGCGCTGCGGATGTTCTCCACTTTTTCCTCAAAGAAGATTGCGAAGTCTTCGGCAGAGAAAGATGAGGGAGGAGGGGGTGGGGGGGGGAGTGAGGAGGGAGGACATGGTAGCATGCAGTTTGCGAAGATTCTTGGCAGAGGCCTCGATCCTATGGTGAAAGAAAGAAGCTTTGGCATTAGTAATAGTTTTTTGAGAATGTTAACAAGAGGTTGTGATATGTGTCGATGTCAGCAGTGAGGCGTGACTTTCTATACTTCCTCTCAGCCGCTCTCAGGACCTGTCTTTGTTCTCTCACAGCATCCGTCAGCCATGGACTGGGTGGGGAACGGCGGGCAGGTTTCTCAACGAGGGGACAGAGCTTGTCGAAGGAGGTTGCAAGGACTGAGAGGAGGGTGGAGGTTGCCATCTCTGTGGGGAGAGCAGAGAAGGTGTCACTCAGAGGTAGAGCGGATAGTGTGTCAGAGGAGATCTAATATAGATTACCTGCTATATACGATGACGTGTCATCGAGGTACGGGATACAGATCTCATCTCTCAGGCCCTGTCCACACGAGAGTTTGGATTTAATATGACCGAAGTTTGAAAAAATAACACTCTGTCCACACGGTGAACACAGGTGGACAACCGTGTATAACTGCGTACTCACGGCAGAGCTGGAACCCAGCAACTGATACATTTAGTACAATGTAATACAATGCCAAAGCAGTAGGCGGCGATGTTGTTCAGACATGAAGGCCATTTCAACCAATCAGAAAAGACTGAACGCTCACTAAACTTCCTGTTGGGTCGCGATCTGCCATTAATTAACTGAAGAAGAAGAAGTAAACTTCCTGTTTAGAAGCACAGCTGGACTGGATCATTTTGCCAACGGAACATATTATTTTCAGCAAAGAAAGAAACTGAAATAAACAAACGGATACATTCACTGTGTTCTGCCTCTCATTTTGTTGATGAAACAAAACCATCAGCAACACAATTTACCACCAAGAGCGGATAGTTTCGTCTCACAAAAGACCGCCGGTGTTGTTAAACATGCTAAATTGAATGGCATTCTCCATGTATATAGTTAGCATCGAGGCTATTAACGTAGTAACGTTAACGCTAGTAGAAATGGATGAAAACTTTATTTAACAGATTGCAGAATGGGTACAATACGGCTCAATACACACAATTGTTAAGGGTATGCAGACTGTTGTAGTTTTGGACTGGGCTCCTTATAACAATAACTTGACAACACGTTGGTAGCCGCAGCTACTTGGGACAGCTCTGCTGTAAACACTGGAAATAACCGTGCGTGTTATACATGAATAAGCAATCTGAGGAGGACGGCAAATTATATTAATTATAGCGCGATATTGCAAGTGACTCCCAGAAATAGTTCTGATGTTTGGACTAATGGACGGAGTCGAGGTCCAGCCAGGGGAGAATTCGGCGACAAGACATCAGTCGATCACAACACTCTTCAACACAGACGATACGTTTCGAACAAAAGTTTGTTACAATCATTTTCATATAACGCTACTTGGGACTGCTGTAAACACTGGTGTAGTTGGCTCTGCTATGATCTCTCTACCCCGCGGTCTGCCGTGAACATGGGAAATAATTGCGACAGCTCTGCTGTAAACACTGGGAATAACCTCGGTTGCTATGCCCACACGCAACTGCAAAACCGCACAACTTCACCCTGGCCACCGGTTTCAAAAGACCGTGGTTGCAGTGTAGCAAATCCCCGGTTGTGTGTGGCCGAACAGTGCAACTGCGCACATACAATCACGGTTACATTAAACCCAGCGTTCGTGTGGACGGGGCCTCAGACAATCCAAACATTCTTCCATACAGTGCTGGATGGCAGCCAGGGCGCTCATCAGACAGACGGAGTGGAATGAGGTTCACTTCATATCGACCCCAGGATGTCACAAAAGCGGCCATTTTTATCACCTTCCTACCTTTTTTCCCCCATCCCCAAATTATCCCCAGTTATGCCAATTGCCCCCTGGTCAATGTCACTGTCTGGGGAGGGTGTAGACTACCACATGTCTCCTCTGTCGGTCTGGGGAGGGTGTAGAACTACCACATGTCTCCTCTGTCGGTATGGGGAGGGTGTAGACTATCACATGCCTCCTCTGTCGGTATGGGGAGGGTGTAGACTATCACATGTCTCCTCTGTCGGTCTGGGGAGGGTGTAGAACTATCACATGTCTCCTCTGTCGGTCTGGGGAGGGTGTAGACTATCACATGTCTCCTCTGTCGGTCTGGGGAGGGTGTAGACTATCACACGTCTCCTCTGTCGGTCTGGGGAGGGTGTAGACCAGTGGTCACCAACCCGTCGATCTTGATCGACTGGTCGATCTTTGAGACTGTCCCTGTAGATCTTTCCATGAAAATAAAAAATAAAAAAATAAAAATAAAAAATAAACATTTTTTTTTTTTTTTTTTTTTAGATCTTACCCTGAGAGTCCACATTACAGTTCTACTTTTGTTTTGATGTGAAAAGTGATGCTGCACTTAGCACTGACTGAGAGTACACATTAAAGTTCTACTTTATAAAATGCTAATTGTAAATATGTTTGTCAATGTTAATAATATGAGAAAGTCCACATTACAGTTCTACTTTTGTTCTGATGTGAAAAGTGATGCTGCACTTAGCACTGACTGCACTTAGCACTGACTGAGAAAGTACACATTACAGTTCTACTTTATAAAGTGCTGATTGTAAATATGTTTGTCAATGTTAATAATATGAGAGTCCACATTACAGCTCTACTTTTGTTTTGATGTGAAAAGTGATGCTGCATAAGATGACTGCACTTAGCACTGACTGAGAAAGTACATAATAGTTCTACTTTGACGTTTTAATGTTGGACCAAAGCATTGCATGTAATTAGAATACAGGCAAATAAAAGTCATTTCGTTTAAAGTACAATCTTGGCTGTCTTTTTCTCTCAACGCTTCAATAGGTAGATCTTGCCTTCACCAAAAAAAAATAAGTGATCTTGGGCTTAAAAAGGTTGGTGACCACTGGTGTAGACTATCACATGCTCCTCTGGAGCACCAGTGGCTCGTGTATCGAAGTGTCCTTGAGCTTAACCCCCTAATTGCTCCCAACGAGCAGGTCGGCACCTTGCATGGTTGCCTCCGCCATCTGTGTGTGAATGTGTGAGTGAATGTGAGGAACAAATATGAAATATGAACCAAACAAAGATGCTTCAGTAGGGCCATGCCAGACCTCCTGTCAGACCTCAGCTCTGAGACGCTGCAGTATAGGGCCACGTCTCGTCTCTTTGAGCTCAGTGAGTACACCAGAGGGGATACTACTCGATACGACGGAGCTGAATGGACAGTAACAGGCCACCGTTGCCTCTCAGCCTCAGAGGCACATGCTGTGTTCAGTCTTTCAAGCTATAGGTTAATCAGAAACGTCAGTTTGCTCAAGACATGGCTGGATAATATCTCCTTTTATATTGTCACTCTGGAGACCAGTCAAAACTGTATGAAGGAACATGCTCTGCACTAAAAACCCAGGGTCATATTCGAGGCCCATCTTTTCCTGCGAGGCGAATGATATCTTTTGTCTGGGGTCCAAAGCACGAATAAAGATGTATTGTGGAATTTCTTTGATGCTCTGAACCTCAGACGTCAGCTGTTGGTACAGTTCTTCTCAGGATAATGGGAGCGGAGGACTCTTCTTAATGTGGGTAAAGTGAGATTAGCTTTCCCCCTTCAAGTAGCTACGTAGGTACATGTCAGGGGCAATGGTTCTTATCACTGCATCTACCGTCTCAAGCTCTGGAACCCCCTTTACTCTTAGACCATGTTCGATTTGTCGCGTGAAGCTGGAAAGTGATTATTTCTGTCCAGATTGACCAATTTGACCAGATATTTTAAAGTCTCTATGCCATCGCGACAGGAGGTAGACCGGTTGTCTGGTAATCGGAAGGTTCCCAGTTCGATTCCCACTCCTCCCGGGGCAGCGCGTCGAAGTGTCCTTGAGCAAGACACTTAAACCCTAATGAGCAGGTCGGCACCTTGCATGGTCGCCTCCGCCGTATGTGAATGTGTGAGTGAATGGGTGAATGTGAGGAACAAATTGTAAAGCACCTTGGATACAAGCTGCTATATAAATGCACCATTTACCATGGAGGATGTGCATGATTGTGGACTAGGTTCTGTGTTGGTTTACTGCTGGACACCAGGTGCTCTATGTCCCTGCTTCTCCTTCTCACCATGTTTTTGTATCGATAACAACTGAAGTTGCAGGGACTTGGTGTCCTTCAAGATCTTATTCTGCTCGTGGTCCCGTTGTTCCTGTTCCTTGTTTGGCATCACTTCCTGGTTGTCTACCTGGTCCGGTGTCCCCCCTTCCACTGTCCAAACCTTTATTTAAACCCGAAAGGCAACGGAGGCATTCCCTCATTTACAGTCACGTTGAGTTTACATACAGGAATAAGAAGGACAAAAAGGCATATAAAATCAAACAGCGTATAAAGTCATAACAATAAGTAACAAAAGTAAGGATAACAACTTGGTGTTAAACTCTGCAACAGAGGGGAGAATCTCAAGCTTTAAGGAATGAATGTTGGAGTTCATACCTTGAGCTAGATGGGCATCATATAAGCAAAATGCAGATTTACCCTGTTCAGAGCAAACTCTGCATGGGGACCTAAAGGACCAGCCAGTCATTAGAACAGGTTCCATAGGTTCCAAAATAATTCAATTCCAATAATGATGTAGTATAAGGACCTAGCTTACCAATAAGGGCCTTAAAGGAAAACTCCAACATCTTTCCTGACTGTAGTGAACTAGGCTAGATGTCTGCCCCACTTCCAGTGATGAAGCTAAGCTAGGCTAACGGTCCAGGCGTTCCCTAAGCCCAATGCATGCAGAGAGACGAAAAAGGTATGTATCTTCTTGTCTAACTCCAGGGAAGATGTTAAATAAGCAAATTTCCCAAAATGTTAGAGTTTTCCTTTAAAAATTAACAAATACCCGCGTTTGTCGCGCCTCTCTGTCAAAAAATAAAAAAAAAATAAAAAGAGAGGCCCAACGAACCTTGTAAAAGAAACGTGTTATTGATATTGTCTCTAAGACAGAGGAGGTCACACATCCCCTTGTCGTCAGGTTCCTCTGGCTCCTCCCTCCACACACGGTTAGAGATGAATGTAACGAGAGATGTTCTAGTTTGACCTAGTCAGTCACATGCTCAAATCCAAGGCCCGGCGGTGGTTAAAAAAACGTCACGCGGTTCTACAAGAACGTCTCTGGAGAGCATCCATGACGCTCATATTACATCAAGTTCCTATACTGTACATCCGCGGAATCCATCTTCTCTAGCAGAGCGTGGGCAGTGGCAGTATGAAGTGGTTGCAGTGGTTCTGGTTCTCTTTAAGAAGTGAAGGCAACTCTCCTGGTAGTACGTAACGGTGGGACCACCTCAGATTGCATGCACTCTGTTCTCAGAGACGTTCAGACGTATATCCACTGTAGGCAGTGCACCACACGCCGTGGTCTTCCTGGGTAAGTTGAGGGGTGGAATGACGGTCTGGGACATCTATCATCTGGGGGAGCTGACCCACGTCGCACTTATCCCAGCAGTGGCCTCCATAATGTTATACCTCTGAACGGGGGAAGAATATAGTTCAGGAACACACACGACGCTGCTGCTTTCTGCAACGTCAGATGTGTAGGGAAGGAAGCGGGCGGCGGGGCTCCCCCTACAGGAACCCCAACGGCATGACCTCTAGACCCACCTAGCGGAGGAAATAGCTTCAAGTTATATTGCGATGAGATTAAATGACTAAATGCTATTCTAATCAAATCAAATCAAAATGAACAATAGTGTCTGTTTCTTTCTCTATCCATTATACAAAAACTTTAATACATTTTTTTTTATATTTAGAGATACTATAACAGTTTATTTACAGTAAATGTGTTCTTACACATTCAAACTGCGATAATGTGGGGGGAAAAAATGTAAACACTAAATAAAAACAAAAACATTTCATAAACGTTCTCGCAATCTCATCTTTGCCACATGAGGCACACAAAGTGCTGGACCGGGTCACGCTACTTGTATGTGGCATGACCTCAAAATGCTCAATATACAGTACTACTATATACTAGTACTATAGTACATACTATGGAAGTAGTGATACTTTTTCACTGCCAATAACAACATGCGTCTTGAAGATACTGGTGGATTTTCAAAAAGAACACAAGTGCAAAACTGCACCTATATGTTTTGGGAATCTATTGCAAAAGAACCTAAGCTATATATCCCCTGTGCGCCATGCAGCCAGTCACCACCTGGGGAACCACTTTCTAAAGCCTCGCCAACATCTCTGCCACCTGTGCTCGCTAGTAGAAAAGCTTTAACAATTGACCGTGACAGGATACGAGCTGAAACCCTCACAGATAGAAACGATGATGTTGAGGAGAAAGTAGCAATCCCTATTGCAATCCTTGTTAAGTTGAGTCGAGTAAATCCAATCCTTATCTCTATTTAAATGGACTGCATTTAGGGCTGGGCGATATAATGATAACGATAAATATCGCGATATATTTTAATAATCGATATCGAATATCGAAAAAAAAAATATCGAAAAATCTTTTTTTTTTTATTAAATTTGTTTATCATTTTTTTTTTTTTTTTTTTTTTTCCTGCAACAGGGCAGTGGACAGACTTGTCTTTCTTGCCTGCAACTTAAAGTAATGGATTTGCTTGTCCAAATGACAATACTGACCAAATTGAGATTTATTTTTCTCTTGTCCATTTATTTTGTTTGCTTTCTAATTTAAAATACAGTTTGAAACCGTCTGTACACAGTAGGCTATGTGTGCTAGCAGAGCTAGTCTCCAGTCACGAGTCACGGTACACATGTGCGGTGGTTTGTCCACCAACAAAGCGCCAAAAGATCGAAAAGAAACGAGCAGAGCCAGAACTGTTCAACTCCCCTGGAGCCACAGCCAGCAGAGAAGCCGGTTTACTTTCGCTTTTAAACCAGCTGCAGCCTGAGAACTGGAGTGTGAGGGGATGTAACACTAAAGATGGCGGCAACGACAAAGAATTGCTGCAAAATAAACATACATGTTGTTTAAAAAAAAAAAAAAAAAAGTATACTTATAACAATTTCGATAATTATCGATATCGAGAAATATGATAACATTATCATATCGTTATTGCGATATGATTTTTTGCCATATCGCCCAGCCCGTCTGCATTTATATAGCAGCTTTTATCCAAAGCGCTTTACAATTTGTTTCTCACATTCACCCGTTCACTCACACATTCACACACCGACGGCGGAGGCGACCAACCAACCATGACCTGCTCATCGGGATCTATTAGGGGTTAAGCGTCTCGCTCAAGGACACTTCGACACGCTGCCCGGGAGGAGCAGGAATCGAACCGGGAACGATCCGATTACCAGACGACCGCTCTACCTACCTCCAGAGCCACTAGTCGCCCACTGGGCCACTATTTATTTTATCTACATAATAATCACAGAGCTGTAATTAACACAATACAAGGGATCCAATGTCCTCCAATGACATCACGGGAGGAGATATTCAAACATCGTTAACTCTCGATAACTGGTCAAGAGAAATGACAGAGCGCGTGGCTGTTTTTTAAGGACGTGTGTGAGATTACGTGCAAAAATAAATCACCGTTGTTCTCCGGCGAAGTGCCCCTTTAAGCCGGTCGTTTCGGAGGGGAAACGGGATACTATCTGGCACCGCGGGGTGAACAAGCAGGGTCTCTGTTTGGGCTCCCTAAGGTTGAGTGAGAGTGTAAATGTCACTTCCAATTGATGAATGGCGTTCTGAGGCGGCGCGTCAAATAAAGATTCTACGGTTTCAGCCATAGCGCTAAACGACGCATATGATTTGGTTTTGGTGTGTCGAGGTCGTAACACAATACGCTGTTCTTTTTTTTTCAGTCGTTTATCTTCTTCTGGACTAGTTTTTTTTTACGGTTTCATCGGTTTTCCTCGACGGACTTTTTTAGCTGATTATTATCACAATTAGAAACGCCGCTGTTTACCACACCACCGTGTACCAGATCCTGAACGGCAAGATCATTTTGGGGGATCCTCCCGAAACTCGAGGCGATGTATTGTCTAAAAACGTGGGTCAAGCTGAGGTACGAGAATGGAACGGAAACGTGACGGTAACGCAGCATGTATAGCCGCGGCCTGCCCGGTTCAGCAGGTGCAGGCCTACTAATTAAAAAACATACGAATTAACGACCAACATGCAAAACAAAGTGGATATAGTCCGTGCAGGTGCGCAGAACGTAGCACAAGGTAGCACAATGAAGTAGAACATAGCGCAGAACATAGCAGAACATGGCAGAACGTCACAGAACGTAGCAGAATGTAGCAGAACATCGCAGAACGTAGCAGAAAGTCGCAGAACGTTGCAGAACGTAGCAGAAAGTCACAGAACGTCGCAGAACGTAGCAGAACGTAGCACAGAACGTAGCAGAACGTCGCCGAAAGTTGCAGAACATAGCAGAACATAGCAGAACATAGCACAGAATGTAGCAGAACATAGCACAGAACGTAGCAGAACATCACAGAACATAGCAGCATGTAGAAGAACATAGCAGAACTTAGCAGAACGTAGCAGAAGAACATAGCAGAACATAGCAGAACATAGCAGAACATAGCAGAACGTAGCAGAATGTAGCAGAACATAGCAGAACACAGCAGAACATAGCAGAACATCGCAGAACATAGCAGAACACAGCAGAACATAGCAGAACATCGCAGAACATAGCAGAACATCGCAGAACATCGCAGAACATATCAGAACACAGCAGAACGTAGCAGAAGGTAGCAGAACGTACAGTAGCAGAACGTAACAGAACATATCAGAACACGGCAGAACATATATAGCCAGGCTCTGATGTTGCCTGTCAGGGCCGCAGCCCCCAGGCCGGCTGGATGATTGTTAACACCCCACAGTGAGACCTGCTGCCCCGGGCTATTAGTCATCCTGACAAGCCTCTCTCCCTCTCTCTCTCTCTCTCTCTCTCTCTCTCTCTCTCTCTCTCTCTCTCTCTCTCTCTCTCTCTCTCTCTCTCTCTCTCTCTCTCTCTCTCTCTCTCTCTCTCTCTCTCTCTGGCCGTGACACACTTGTTTCCACCCCACCCCCCCCCACCCTTCCTCCCTCCTCCAGGCCGCACCGACTCTGATAATATTCCTAACGCATGGTGGCAAGAAGAGTGACACAGGGCCACTGAACCAAAACAAGCAGCTATCAATTACTGATGAAAGAGACCATTTACGTGTACTTTTCTCTCTCTCTTTCTTTCTCTCTTTCTTTCTTTCTGTTTTTTTCGCACCATATACCTCTTCTGGAGCGGCTGTGGATGTGTCAGGGCTGTCAGGAGGGCAGGAGGGCAGGAGGGCAGGAGGAGCCTGTGAAGACAGGGGCTGGTGGTGGTGGTGGTGACGGTGTTCCGTTGCAGCCGGGATTAGCTGCTCTGCACAAACCTGTAGTGTAAATGATCACTGAAGCTGCACTGACAGATTTACTTTGCTTTAATGAAAATGTGCGACTCCGTGTGCAAGTATTACTCAATGTATCGTCATCATCATACGGCTAGGGTGACCAGATGCAAAAAGTCCAAAAGCAGGACAACAGTAAGATTTTGGTGGGACAAAGTGGGACAAAGTGGGACAGATAGATAATGTACATTTTTTTTATTAGAATAACATGGTCTTCACCGAGACCAATGTTTTTTTTGGCTTTTTTGGCTTCAATATGTGGGACGTTCGGTCAAATGGTGGGACAGTACAACCAAAAGGGGGACACCTGGTCGCCCCTACGGCATAAGTACAGCACAACTAAGCGAGGTTCGGCATCCGGACCAGAGTGCACATGTAACAGAAAAGTGCAATAGTAATATATACAATATCGCTGCTGTCGGGACAAAACCTCATAACTCCATTTTTTTTATTTTTTTTTATTATATAAATCAACTCCGTAGATCATCCTCCATATGTGTGTGTGGGTTTTACAAAGTTTAAACAATGGGAAAGCATTAAACCGATCATCTGTCTAAACCTCCTAACTCTATTCACCCTCAAATCTGTGTTAGTTCTTTTCATCTGCTGAAAAGTTCGGTTTTTGGAGTTATGAGGTTTTGTCCCGACAGCAGCGATATGTAGTACAGGGGATTTAAACTGGGTATAAAATAATATAGATTAGTACTACTGAGTAATAGTGATAATCAGATGTATGTACAGAGTATTAATATGTACATTGATACGGGTATAAATAAAGACACTATGGTAGTAAGTCATACTGACCAGCAGCGTAACTAGTAAGAGTAGGTAAGGGATATGTTATGTATATATACTGTTATAGTATCTACAGATGTGTAAAAAGGATTATAAATGCAAGTATGTACAGACAGATGTGGATAGATATATATGGTAAGAATAAATATATATATATATACGGTATGTACATAATTATTGTACATGCTATCACACAGAGTTATACGACTTGGTGTATAAGTAGGTATATCTAGACAAATTAGATGCAGGTATATTCAGACAGATATGGATATATATTTATATACGGTAAATATAAATATATAAATGTATATTATATGGTATATACAGGCAGCACTATTGAACATCATACAGAGTATATGGGTAGACTATAGTATGAGGTGGGGTAGTTATGATTATTATGATTACAGTGTAGGGCAGTTGTAGACGGTGAAAGCAGTAGGCAGGTATAAATTGAGTACAAGCAACAGAGTTCAGAGTTCAGAGCTTAGAGTTCGTACAGTATGAGTAACAGAGCCTCGGGTGGTGTAGTGTAGGCAATGGACATGTTTGCTGTTGTCTAACATAGACGTAGACTTCCTGGTCTGTGAAGGCCTTTAACCCTTTGAGGTGAAGACTTTCTTTTACGAGGGTTTCCTCATTCTTGAGGAAGTTGAGAACGTTTAACGACACATGGCACATCGTCGTCGGAATGTTGGATTCTGAATTTTAATCTCACATAGTGAGATCGTATATACCTCCTGAGGTGACCAGCACCGACCCTATCGCCGCGCCGTATCGTAAAAATACCAAAGCATCTCTTGTTCATCTCAATTAAATCCGTCTCCTCTCTCACTGACTACACCCCAGCCATAGTAAACAATGAGGGATGAAGCGGGGGAGGATGTGTGTCCGCTGACTGATGAGTAAAGTGTGAGTAATGCACGGCTCGCGCTCGTCGACGGGGGTTTACTGGAGCAGCAGAATACGTTAGAATACGCTGTCTCGTCCAGCGGCATACTAGTCTCAGGTAGCCGGGGGGGGAGAATGAAATGAAGAAGAGCAAGTTCAACATGTGTGGATTCATCTTCACCGTCGGGAGAGGAGATACTGCCATTAAAATGCAATCAAATTGATTTACGACCCAAATCGATACACTTCATTTGCTAATCCTGATTCTTAAAACAGCCGCTGTTTTTTTTTTGTTTTTTTTTCGTTCTCGCTCTAAAAAGTTTAACTCAGACCTGCTGTTTGCGTGGAAGTGGAAGGTTTCTGCACTTCTGGGCTTGTGATATGTTGTTATTAAAGCCTTCAGCGTAATCCACACCAGGGGGGGGTGGACGGGTGGACGGACGGTACACAACAAGCATTAATGGATCCATTCACAGGCCCCTCTCTCTCCGCTGTTGACTTACGCCGAGACACAATCCGTGTTTATGTTAGGCGCTGGTTTGTGACTACTGTCTCTGCTGCCATTCAGAGCTTGAGCCAGCTGTAAGAAATATAAGCAGTGATTTAAATATTAGACAGGGCTGGGATTCGGCACGCTGGTAAAGCCATTAGGTCGCTCACTCTTTTATCATCTCCAGGATGGAGGGCCTTCCACACGAGCCTCCCACTACAACCAGATGATCAGCGGCAGGGCCGTCACCAGACCCTTTCCACGGGGGCTCGAGCCCTGCTTTAAACGACAAAATATATACTTTTTTTTCAAAACATCTTAGCCCCATTAGCCTACTTTCATAGTGAGCTCACCCTATCCTCAGCTAGCTCCCACTATATATATATATTGTAGTTCTACAGCGAGCTCACTCTATATATATATTAGCGTACTTGTCATATGTGACAAGATGCTGCGCACATACATGATCCCAAGAGGAAGACACCTATTATTATGGTGACCCCATGACCTTTAACATAACCGATAGGGCACACAGACCCCTCATCTGCACCTTTGATCACACTGACTACCCGCTCATATGCGTATATTCAGAGTTAATTATATTGTTTACACTGCCTATTTTTACTTTTCTACTGTACTAGAATTGTATCGCATGTATTTATGTCTTTCTACTATTACCCTGCCCATACCTGTACCACCCCTCGCCCATGCTGCTATAATGCCTGAATTTCCCCCAAGGGGATCAATAAAGGAATATTAATTTCGATCATGACGTGCTTCATCAGGGGGTGTGTCTTGGATGGGGATGTGGTGGGGATTGATGGTGTGGGGTGTTTCGGGGTCTGGCTGTTCCGGGGGGGGGGCGGGGGGGGGGGGGGGGGGGGTTCGAGCAACACCGTACTTATTGTGCTTATTTTATGCCTATTCTTTATGCTATTGATAATGCAAAATTATCTTTTAAATTGACAAACTTAGCAAAAACCTTTTTGTTTCTCACCATTGACTACCGTACATACTCTTTACAGGATAGGGTCCCGTTGTGGTTAGCAGGAGGAGGGCCTCTCTATGGTGCATGGGACTTGTATGTAGCACCTCCTGCTTGACCTTGATGATGGAACCACTTATGAAATGTTTTTGCAAGAAATGTTTTTTACTCTCTGAAGATAGTTGTTAAAGGACAATAATAATAAAAACAATAATAATAAAAAGATCTGCTAATTCTCATTAAAAACTCATCTCCATTCCCCTTTCAAAACTCATGAGGGAGATGAGCATTTAGAGGCTCTTTAAAAAAAAGAATATATATATCCAATGGGTAGCATGCTCCTGGACCCCCCCCCCCCAGGGGGGCTAAGCCCCCCTGAAGTTAAAAGCCTAGCAACGCCCCTGAGCCAAATGTGGGGCCCATAGATAATATATTGGGTTAATTTACAACTCAGAGGTTTCTCAACGTCGCCCTGCGCTGGTCCAGAGGTGACTGTGCAACGCTGCGTTCAAAAACTCAGAGGTGTAATCAGCAATCACAAAAAGGAAGCCAGATGTCAAGCCTTTTATAAATGGTTTCCTCTGAGGAGTTTGATTTACTGTCCCAGTTGAACTTACAGAGTGTGTGAAGGAGACATGGGGGAGTGGACTATGGGGGAGCTAGCTGAGGATAGGGTGAGCTCACTGTAGAACTACAATATATATATACAGTATATATTATATATTTTATATATATATATAGGGGGGCTAGCTGAGGATAGGGTGAGCTCACTGTAGAACTACAATATATATATATATATAATAATATATATATATATATAATATATATATAATATATATATATTATATAATAATATATATATATATATATATATATATAATATATATATATAATATTATATATATATATATACAGTATATATATAATATATATATATATAATATATATATATATATATATATATATATATATATATATATATATATATAATATATATATATATATATACAGTATATATTTTATATAATATATAGGGGGGCTAGCTGAGGATAGGGTGAGCTCACTGTAGAACTACAATATATATATATATATATATATATATATATATATATATATATATATATATATATATATATATATATACAGTATATATTATATATTTTATATATATATATAAAGCGGGGCTAGCTGAGGATAGGGTGAGCTCACTGTATATATGTATAAATCCTTCTTTAAACATACTTATACACCTGCATATATCCCATACAACTCTGTATGATAGCATGTACAATAATGCTGTATATACCGTGTGTATATATATACAGTAGCCTATATATATTTATTCTTACCATATATATATAAATATAATCCTGCATATAATCCTTTTTACATATCTGTAGATACTGTATCTATCTCTCACTAGTTACGCTGCTGGCCAGTATGACTTACTACCATAGTGTCTTTGGCTCACTGTACATATTAATACTGCAACTCTGTACATACATCTGATTAGCACTATTACTCAGTAGCACTAATTTATATATTTTATACCCATTTTAATCACCTGTACATTGTATATTAAATGATAATACATTTGAATCTAATCTAATGTATATATTTATATATTCTCTTGTTGTTTGTTGAATCACTAATGTTATAATATTGTAATGGAATGTAGCAAACCCTCATAGACTGTCTTGTAGTTATTGAAAAAGAAAAGAATAATAAAAGTGGAATGGAGTGTCTGACCTTTGACCCTACGGTTCCCATAGAGCTCCGCATCTATACGTCTCAAGGAGCGGGAAACATAACTCTTATGAGTCGGAGGAGATCTGGAGAGAGACTGAAATCACTTCACTTGGCAACAAAAAACACATAAATATAATATATTCCAGCAGGATCTCTTCCCTCGGTTTCATTTTGAAACACATCCCTTTGGTACATATTTAGATTCTGGTCATTTCACAAAAGGAGTTTAGTGTTGTTGTCATTTTTTGGCATTTACACGACAGCATATCCCTCCACTTAATATTTGTCCTCCTCGACCTGCTGGGGAAAGTGCTGGATATCCCTTTTAGCCCGACGTTTGAGTGGCACATTTATAGGCCATTTACAATGAGAACACATGGCTCAGTTCAGGTAAAAGCAAAGCTGTCTTTCACACTCCTTTTGTCCCTGGACAGGTGGCTTACAGAGAGGCAGGTTAAAGAGAGGTCTGTTTCACCTTAAAACACTCTGTGTGTTTGTCTTTTATCACCACTCACGCCTCACCTGAATTAAAACACGAACAGTACACGTCCAGCGCCAGTGGTGTACTTAAGTACAATTTCGAGCTACTTGTACTTTACGTGAGTATTTTCATTTTTGGGGAACTTTATACTTCTACTCCACTACATTTCAAAGTAAATATTGTACTTTTTATTCCACTACATTTATCTGAACCCATCAGTTGCTAGTTACTTTGAAGGAAAAGATTTTGCATGTATAAAACATCGCAAAAATATATGAAGATTATGTACTTTCACATTTGAAGCCTGTCAAGAGGATGTAGTCAGGGCAGCATAACTGGACCACATACCACTTTAACATAACCTTTAATCAGAGCAGCATAACTGGACCACGTACCACTTTAACATAACCTTTAATCAGAGCAGCATAACTGGACCACATACCACTTTAACATAACCTTTAATCAGAGCAGCATAACTGGACCACATACCACTTTAACATAACCTTTAATCAGAGCAGCGTAAGTGGACCACATACCACTTTAACATAACCTTTAATCAGAGCAGCATAACTGGACCACATACCACTTTAACATAACCTTTAATCAGAGCAGCATAACTGGACCACATACCACTTTAACATAACATTTAATCAGAGCAGCATAACTGGACCACACACCACTTTAACATAACCTTTAATCAGAGCAGCATAACTGGACCACGTACCACTTTAACATTAACCTTCAGACGTCAGTGGATGGCGGTTTGAATGCTCCCAAGCATTGGAATACACAAACATCATGTAAAATGCATACTTTTACTTTAGATACTTAAGTACATTCAATTGCAAAAACTTTACTTAAGTAAAGGAACTGTGTATATTCTTCCACCACTTTTCCAGCGCAAAGTCCAAATACGCTACGAATAAAGACCCCGTGGGGGGCATTGAGAAGCAGAGAGAGAGAGAGAGACTGGTCGTTGTGTTACCGCCATACTGTTTTTGTACTCTGTCTGCTCTGTTCATTCAACGACGAGAAAAAGCCATTACCAGGCCTCTCTCCGCCTCGGCCTCACTGTGAAACTGGCAGAAACATCGGTTGTTACAGAAAGCTTTTTGATTCTGGACGAGTTGTCCCCCTGACCCATGTTAGCCCCCTCTTTATGGAGTTAATTGTGCCTAAAATGCAGGTATTGAGGGGATTCGAAGACTTCTGCCAAAACACAGCGTACGACATGGAGGAGCGTGCGGTCCTGGATGAAATGGACCGTAGCGCGGTGACTCAAAGTATCTATTTTATTGCCGTTTAAAGAAAATAAAAAAAACGGCTACTTGAAATCCCGGCAAAACTACAAACGCGAAAGTAAACAGAACTTTGTGGAGTCGTTGCACTTGGGAAATACATTCCCTTTTTTTTTATACTGGAGTTGAAATCCAGTGGTCCCCCTGCGCCCCAAAAGTGGATAATAGATTTTTTTCTTAACCTCAGTGTAGCGTGAGATTGGAGATAGGCCTACCGTGCGATACCATACTAGGATTTGGAGATAAAGCGCAATACCATAATAGGATTTGGAGATACCATAATAGGATTTGGAGATAAAGCGCAATACCATAATAGGATTTGGAGATACCATAATAGGATTTGGAGATACCATACTATGATTTGGAGATTCCATATGATTTGGAGATACCATACTATGATTTGGAGATACCATACTATGATTTGGAGATACCATACTATGATTTGGCGATACCGCACAATACCATACTATGATTTAGAGATACCGCACGATACCATACTATGATTTAGAGATACCACACGATACCATACTATGATTTGGACAGATTTGAATTTGGACATTTGTCCATCAGTGTTATTTTACTCTCATAATAATCTCATCCAATGAGCCACATTTTCAAACCTCAGATACTTTGCTATCGGTGTTTATGTTTACCCAAAGAACCGCCCTGGAGATGCTCTCTTATCTTGTTATCGGCTCTTAACGTAACATTTGATTATAATATTTATGGAATATTTGATTTAATATTTGAATATGGAAGCTCTTGTCATTTACCAAAGCCATCCTCGGTCTCATCGTCACTTGCTCGGTGTGGGGGGGGGGGGGGGGGGGGGGGGGTGGCGGCGTTCCCGGTAAACAAAGCGATCTCTCTCTATAAACGGGGCCCTTTTCGCCGCCAAGCAAACCTCCGTAAAAAAAAAATCCAGAAGCGCATTTGTGGCTAAGTTATTGGCCTGCGGATGTCATGAAGTACAGCATCCCATCCCCCCGCGTCCTCCCCGAGGAAGCCTCACCAAAGTGGGGAAGAAGCGACCATCACTCATATTTATGGAAATGATCTGGGAGAGCTTCCCCCCACGGCGCCCGGGACCTTCTCAGCATGTGCCATGCAAACCCCCGGCTGTGATCTCTCCAGCAGCTGGCTGTGACCAGAGGAGTCCAGAACCTGCGATTCCCATCAAAAAAGGTTCCACTGTGGGGTTTCCAAAACAAAGGAGCCTGGGGCTCTCCTCCTCCATCCAGCGAGCGAGCGAGCGAGCGGCAAGCAAGCAAGCGAGCAGCAGCAGCCCTGTAGGTCCGATCGGTGTCGAGGAAACGTGGCTTAATTGAGGGACAGGTTGATGAGTTTTGTCTCTGCGCCGGCGGTGGGCTCCCCCCCCCCCCCCCCCCCTCCCGGAGGCCTGAGGAGGAGGAGGAGGGAGAGAGGAGCAAGTGCAGACAGGAGGCTGAGCGAGGTTCAGCGGGGAGTCAGCGTGAACTCTTGGCCTGCCTCTTGGCGTCTCTCGTCTCTTGTTGCTAATTTATTTACATCCAGATCCATATTGAATCACTTCTGGACAGGTGCCACGCATCGCGATCCCCCCCCCCCCCCCCCCCTGACACCGGAGAGGAGGAGGAGGAGGAGGAGGAGGAGGAGGAGGAGGAGGAGGAGGAGGAGGAGGAGGAGGAGGAGGAGCGCTCCGATCGCTTGGGGGAATCGCTCTCAGACGGGACCGACGGAGCCTGAAAAGCGCGATTTTGAACGCGACGACTCCGAACAGCGGCGCCAAACACACACACCTACCTGTCAGACGTGTCAGAAGGCCAGCGCTCTCGTCCGTGTCTCTGTCTCCGTGTGATATTGGTGTCGTCGTCGTACCCGGGGAGAATCGCCATCCTGAGAGTCATTGCCCCCGACAGTCCACCGGTATTAATAACAAATTTGTAGTGACCCAGTAACAGCTGGCAATCAGCCCAGGCCTCTGACCCCTCTGACCTCTGAACTCGCCCCAATATGGCTGACATCTTTCTCAATTATCGGCAATTGCCGGGAGTTGTTTTTTCAGGCCGAAATTGCCCCGTCGTTCTTTGAAAAAGAAAGCGAGGAAAAAAAACGGAGAGTTAGCGACAAAAGTTAAACGCTACCATTTGCCTATCGAGGTGTGTTCTGAGGGCAGCCGGAGGGATTCACACACTTGTGCTAATGCTCTGTGTCCTCTGTTTCCTAATGCTCGTCCTCTGTCCTCTCTTCTCTCCTCGTTCATCCTCTCTCCCCTCCTCTCTCCTCGTTCATCCTCTCTCTCCTCTTCTCTCCTCGTTCATCCTCTCTCTACTCTTCTCTCCTTGTTCGTCCTCTCTCCCCTCTTCTCTCCTTGTTCATCCTCTCTCCCCTCTTCTCTCTCGTTCATCCTCTCTCCCCTCTTCTCTCTCGTTCATCCTCTCTCCCCTCTTCTCTCTCGTTCATCCTCTCTCCCCTCTTCTCTCTCGTTCATCCTCTCTCTCCTCTTCTCTCCTTGTTCCTCCTCTCTCCCCTCTTCTCTCCTTGTTCGTCCTTTGTCTCCTCTTCTCTCCTTGTTCATCCTCTCTCCCCTCTTCTCTCCTTGTTCATCCTCTGTCCCCTCTTCTCTCCTTGTTCATCCTCTGTCCCCTCTTCTCTCCTTGTTCATCCCCTCTTCTCTCCTTGTTCATCCTCTGTCTCCTCTTCTCTCCTTGTTCATCCTCTCTCCCTCTTCTCTCCTTGTTCATCCTCTTCTCTCCTTGTTCATCCTCTGTCCCCTCTTCTCTCCTTGTTCATCCTCTTCTCTCCTTGTTCATCCTTTGTCCCCTCCTCTCTCCTTGTTCATCCTCTATCCCCTCTTCTCTCCTTGTTCATCCTTTGTCCCCTCTTCTCTCCTTGTTCCTCCTCTCTCTCCTCTTCTCTCCTTGTTCATCCTCTCTCCCCTCTTCTCTCCTTGTTCATCCTTTGTCCCCTCTTCTCTCCTTGTTCATCCTTTGTCCCCTCTTCTCTCCTTGTTCCTCCTCTCTCTCCTCTTCTCTCCTTGTTCATCCTCTCTCTCCTCTTCTCTCCTTGTTCATCCTCTCTCTCCTCTTCTCTCCTTGTTCATCCTCTCTCTCCTCTTCTCTCCTTGTTCATCCTCTCTCCCCCCTCCTCTCTCCTTGTTCATCCTTTGTCCCCTCTTCTCTCCTTGTTCATCCTTTGTCCCCTCTTCTCTCCTTGTTCATCCTCTCTCTCCTCTTCTCTCCTTGTTCATCCTCTCTCTCCTCTTCTCTCCTTGTTCATCCTTTGTCCCCTCCTCTCTCCTTGTTCATCCTTTGTCCCCTCCTCTCTCCTTGTTCATCCTCTCTCCCCTCCTCTCTCCTTGTTCATCCTTTGTCCCCTCTTCTCTCCTTGTTCCTCCTCTCTCCCCTCTTCTCTCTCTCGTTCATCCTCTCTCCCCTCTTCTCTCCTTGTTCATCCTCTCTCCCCTCATCTCTCCTTGTTCATCCTCTGTCTCCTCTTCTCTCCTTGTTCATCCTCTCTCCCCTCTTCTCTCCTTGTTCATCCTCTGTCCCCTCCTCTCTCCTTGTTCATCCTCTGTCCCCTCTTCTCTCCTTGTTCATCTTGTTGTTGTAACTCTTCACCTCAGCCCTTCGATACACTCTGCCACTTAGACTCATCACACCCACACTATGGTTATTCTACTGTACGCGAGAGCTATTTTACTGCACTGCACCATTGCACTATTTTACTCCGTCTATTTTATGCAAATGATATGTCTATTTTTACGATTATTTCACTGTGCATGAGAGCTATTTTATAGCACTGCTTTTATTCTGTCTATTTTAGACTCGTTTTATGTTTTCACTTTATGCATTGCTTTCATTCTGTCAATTTTATACTCGTTTTATGCCTATGTCTATTTTATGTCTACATTACTGCTGTGAAGCACTTTGGGCTGTATGAAAGGTGCTCTACAAATAAAGTTTATTATTATTATTATACTCAGATTCGAAGTGTTTATTGCCCATATGTATTGTAATTTGTAACGTATAATATAACAGACCCTCATCTGCACCTTTGATTACACTGTTTACTTTCTCATATTGTTATATTCAGAGTTAATTACATTGTTTATACTGTTTATTTGTATCTTTACTGTAGTTGTATTGCATATATTTATGTCTTCTACTATTACCCTGCCCATACCTGTACTTCCCCTCCCCCCTCCCCCATGCTGCTATGACGCCCAAATTTCCACCAAGGGGATGAATAAATGCATTTCTTATCTTTTTTTTTTTTTTTTTTTTTTTCTACTTTTTCTCCCCATTTTTCTATTTTTTCTCCCATCCCAATTTCGTATGATCCAATTATACCCTCCCCTGTCTCGAACGTTGTTAGGCCATGCCTCCCACTGGTCGGCTGCAATGTGGACGAAGCCTTGCATCACGTGTCCCCTCCGGTACACGAGGAGGCAGCCGTCGCATCTTTTCACCTGCACAGCGCGATCTCTCAGCGGCGAGGAGTAACGCGTGGGAGGCTCACGCTGCCCCCGATACTTCCTGATTCTGCTGTACAGGCGCACCAACTGACCTGTAGGAGTCGCTGTCGACAGCGTCCGATACCCACCCACCGGCTTTCCCACCCCCTAATACTGCCAATTGTATTACCGGTAGTAGGAACGACCAGCCAAGCCGGAAGCAACGCCGAGAGCTGGGCTCGAACCCAGCATCTCCTGCATTAGTGGCGAGTGCCTTGCCCACTGTGCCACTTAGCCGCCCTGAATATCTTATCTTATGTTATATTATCTTATATTATATAATCTTATTATTATTATTATTATTATTATTATTATTATTATTATTATTATTATTATTATTATTATTATTATTATTATTATTATTATTATTATTATTATTATTAATTATTATTATCCTCTCTCACTATACTTGTTAGCCACCTTGTTCTTTTCACTCTCGCTACTTCCTACTTCCCCGTTCCGTCTCAGGTGAGTCCTCTTCTCCGTATAAAACCCGTTCTTCACTCTGGATATACCCACAGCTTCAGTCTAAACCAGCCCCGCGGCTCGTGCAGGGAACAGGGACCCCGCTTCAGGCCGCACGAGCCCCGCGATAAACACTGAGACCTTCTCCTCCCTCCGCAGAGCACTCAAAGAAAAGAACAGTTTGTTTTTCAGTACGTTTTAAGTGCTTTTTACAGTGGCCCCCATTAACGTTACATTAGCGCTGCGGTTACCCCGAGTATGTATGAAGCACGGCGAGGACCGCGCTGCTGAGATAGAACTCAGCCCCTCGCCAAGAAAACCACCGAGGAGGAAGTAAGGTTACGAGTCCAAGATTCACAACGTATAACCTTTAACTTTTTCTTTCTGATAATAGTTTTTGTCTCGGAGTCGAGTGGCCCGCCATGTAGGCCTATTACATGCAGAGACTTTAATGGTAAACGGTGCATTTATATAGCAGCTTTTATTTATTTAACCTTTATTTAACCAGACAAAATCTCCTTTACAATGCTGACCTGGCCAAGGAAACAGCAACGTTTCCACAATGGTAAACACGACAAAAACATATAAAAACGCAGAGAACAACACAACAAAAAGCAATCGCTACATTGTGCACATTTGGAGCAATAAAAAACCAAGGTACGTTACTTATTACTACATGAGCAGCTGGTGGTAAAGGACCTCAGATAACTTCCGTTTAAAACCGGCTAAAGGAACAAGTGCCATCAGTTTGAGGCTTGACTGAAGGTCATTCCAAGACCAAGGACCAAAATAAAAATCCAAAGCGCTTTACATTTTTGTTCCTCACATTCACCCATTCACTCACATACAGACGGCGGAGGCGACCATGCGAGGTGCCGACCTGCTCATCGGGAGCAGTTAGGGGGTTAAGTGTCTTGCTCAAAGGACTCTTCGACACGAGGAGCTGGAATCAAACCGGGAACCTCTGGACTGGTCTACCTCCTGAGCCACGGTCTCTATACCTCTCGCCAAGAAAACCACAGAGGAGGAAGTAGGGTTATGAATCCAAGCTTCGCAGCTTTAACTTTTTCTTTCTGATATCGTTTTTGTCTCGGCGAGTGGCTCACTGTGTAGAGAGGCCTATATTACACGCAGAGACTTTAATGCACCTCAAAATGTGCTACGATTATTATATCAATATCGCCAGGTGAGAAACTGTATCCGCTTGAATCTACTTTGCCGGCAGGCAGATCAGCTTTATTCGCTGCTCATTTATATCTATTTATTTAGATTGAATTCTTTAGGTCACACGCCAAAAAGGTTGAGAACCGCAGTGTTAGTATAAGGATGACGATGGCCCAGTGAATCAGCCAAGTCATGACTGTGTGTGTGTGTGTGTGTGTGTGTGTGTGTGTGTGTGTGTGTGTGTGTGTGTGTGTGTTGTGTGTGTTTAAGCACCTCAAAATGTCCTACGATATTATATCAATATTTCCAGGTGAGAAACTGTATCTGCTTGAATCCACTTTGCCAGAGAGAAATTAGTAATTGCCGTCTGTCTTCACCTGCAGCCAAAAGTGAATTAATATAGTTTTTCAGGATGTGACCCAGACTTAGATCCTGTGCAGAGTTATTAAAGTATGCTATAACTGGGCAGATCAGGTTCCCCTTAAGGAGATTAGCGTGAACTAACACGAAGGTGACAATTGTAGGTATGTTCTAAAAACTGATTGACAGCTTAGTTCATCTGTTGGGCAGGTCTTCAACAGAGATTAAAATTATTAAGCAACGATTTAAAAAATTATATTAAATTTATTTTTTAATACACTGTGACACCGACGCATTAAATGATTGCTCGGAATTCACTGACATTATGAGCCACACCCCAACAAAAACAGTCTATTATTAGATCATATTAGATTCAAAATGTATTGTCATCATACAGCACAAGTACAATACAAAATATCCAAATGGTTTATTTGCGAATTCTTTCTTTACAGAAGTGGTCCTAAATCTACTTTCCTAAATATTCCTGTCACTACTACAAATACTACTACAAGTTACAAGTACAACTACAAGGTAAGAAAACTGTATTTTCCCAGTCTCCAAAATCACCGCCGACTCGACACATGAAAATTCCTTCGTAATGTGAAAGCCGTGAATCCACTTGCTGGCTCCTGGCTTCAGTCCATTGTTGAGTCCATCCGTTCAATCCTGTTCAGTCCGGTTGAAGATGCAAAACTGCCGTTCTGAGAAAACGTCCGCTTATATAGACCCAAATGTTCTAGAATGTTCGGTTATGACATCATACGGTGACATGACGAAGGTTCCATAACTTTCTATCATGACGTCATACTGTGGTTCTAGAATGTTTTATGTTCTAGCAAGTGCTATTATGACATCACCACAAACGTTCCAGAATGTTCTATGTTCCGGAAAGGTATATCATGACATCACCACAAACGTTCTAGAAGGTTCTATGTTCTAGAATGCTCCATTATGACAAATACGACGGTGCAATGACTTTATCTAAATCAAATCAATATTAAACATTCATATAATACAATAACCTAAATATATATAGCTTTGGCTCTTACAAATACAATAACCTAAATATATATTGTCCTTCTAATCTAGAAACAATTACTAACTACTAAAAACCAAGGAGCCAAACCAAACACTATTTCAACTGATAAGGGTCTCTGCTGCGGGATAACCAATACCTGGTGCCAGAGGTCACTAGTACATGGCACACCGTAGGAGGACGGTCTTTACCACCGCCTCATGCAGCTTCTTCTTCACAAAGATCTCGAGCTCTGCTTACTTTACATTCTCCACAGTGAGGTCGGTCTTCTCCAGTCTTGCCTTACAGATCTCCATCTGTGTCTGTACCTCAGACTGTGTGAGCGAAACATTCATATCCTTCCTCTGGCGCCACAGCCTCAGCAGAGTGCTTCTAAGCTTCAGCATCCAACCGACTGCCTTCCGGAGACGGTTCCAATTGGAGTAATATTCCAGGAACTGCTGAACTGTGTCGAACTGTTCTTCAGCTGCAGTAGCGCTGACCACGGCGTTCTTTACCTCTGGGTCCTCCGTGGTTAGGTCCCCATGGGGTTCTGGGTTCTGAGGCCATTCCTCTTCGGGCTTGGTGAGGAATTCCGGCCCGTTGTATCCAAGTCTCATTGCGCAGGGCTGGCATTCGATGCCTGACATCCGATGTCCGATGTCTCCCTCGTGTACCTTGCTTCCTCATAGGCAGCTTTGTTATTAAAATGTAGAACTGTAGGGTGGGTAAGCTGGCAGACTCGGCAGCTAATCTTCTCTTGGCAGTCCTTGCTCATGTGACCCCGTTTCAGACAGCTGAAACATAGGCCTTTACTCTGGAGAAATTCTATCTTCTCCTTGTGAAGAGACTTCTTCAGCGTGTTGCATTGCTCCAGGGCATGCTGTTCTCCTTGGCAGAAGAGGCAAGGGTTGGAGAAGGCACAGAGTGTATCCCCCTTGGTCCTTGCTTTAGTCTTTGCCGGGTTCTTGACTGCTGTAGCAGCTGTTGTGAAGCTTCCCAGAGCGCCGCTCTTTCTGGATGTCTTCTCATCTTTGGGAGCCTTAGCTTGGCTCTTGTTTCCATCTGTGATGTTGCCGAAGAGAGGGTGTAGGGCTTCTTTGGTTTGTAGGTTGACAAAGTCGGCAAGGTCGCTGAACTTGGCCCTACGATGATCTTTCTCTAGAAGAGCATAGGCTTTGTTTCTCCACCGCTCTCTCTGCTCGTACGGAAGCTTGGCTGTGATGGCACGCATATTTGATATGCTGTCAAGCTCCTGCATGTACTCCACGTCAGTAGCGTTGAGGCATACAGTGAGATAGAGGCCAAAGGAGCGGAGCGCCTCTCTGTCATCGGACTTGATAGTAGGCCAGTTCAGTGCCTTGTCTATATACGCCATTGAGATCTTGTATCCATTTCCAAAATGTTCTTTCAAGAGCCTCCTTGCCTCGCGATAGCCTCGCTCTGGTTCCATGTGAAGACAACTTCTTATCAGCTCTCTTGGCGGTCCATCCGTGTACTGCTCCAAGAAGTACAGCCGGTCTCTGTTACTATCTGTCTTGTCCTCCACTCCGTGTTCAAAGGCCCAGATGAATAGCCTGTACTCCATAGGGTCTCCCTTGAATATAGGAATCTGGTGCGGAGCCTCTTGTTCTTTCTGTGTAGCACCGCCGGGTGCTCTGGAGCTGCCACTGTAAGCAGGTTCTTCCATTTCCGCTAGGGCCTTGAGAGCAGGCCTAGCCTGCCCGTGAGCTGGTGCTGCGACGGAAATCTTTCCATATAGGTAAGAGCTCCTTCCATCCCTACGGGACACTCCGGATGCGGCTCGCTGGCCCTCGTACTCTGCCAGTACTTTGCACTTAGCCTCCAAGGCTGCTACCGCAGCCTGGTTCTGTGCCTCCTCTCTCTCTGAGCAGAGCCTCATTAGCCTCCTGTTCCACGCTCCCTGCTCTCTCTGCAGAGCCTCCTGCTCATCGAGTTGTAGTTTTCGTGTTAGAGCGGAAGCCTGGGCTATCAACTCAGCCCTCTCTAATTCAACTTTCAGACGCACGCATGCTGATGATGTTCTGGAAGATGTAGTGGATGGTGCTCTAGACCCTTTCCCTTCTACGACACAGGATGCACTGTCTTCAGGCCTGACCTCATCTTGGTGCTTCCTAGACTCCTCCGCTGTACGCTTATGCACCTCCTCCATCCATGTGTCAGCCTTTTCTGTGAAGTTGGAAAATGCGTCAGCCTTCAGCGTGAACCATTCATCCTGATCTTTCTTCTTCTTGCTTAGTGCCGCCTGGACTGCGGTGTTAAGCGCACAGAACTCTCCGAGCAGACTGTTGAATTCTACCAATCCTGTCTGTACACCTTCCATGTTACCGTCGTCGTCCTCGTCCATTAATTGATTCATCTTCTTTATGTGACCAGTTAGCTGACCTAACTTAGCCGACCTTTTATTAATGGCATTACAGACTTTTTCCTCATGGACCTTTTGTGTCATCATCTCCACCTTCTTAGGTTTCGACATTTTGTCGTTATCCTTCTTTCAGCGCTCCAGTAGTTCGTGTTGTTCCTTTTTCCTCTTGGAACAGTTTTCTTACTAATGTGAGGGCCGGCGATCCACTCCACTGGTCAAATTACTCACTCGTGAGTAGTACGTCCGGTGATAAAGAAAAGCAATGTCCACAGCCGCTCCAGTGCAAAGTAAAGATATCCAAATGGTTTATTTGCGAAGTCTTTCTTTACAGAAGTGGTCCAAAATCTACTTTCCTAAATATTCCTGTCACTACTACAAATACTACTACAAGTTACAAGTACTACTACAAGGTAAGAAAACTGTATTTTCCCAGTCTCCAAAATCACCGCCGACTCGACACATGAAAATTCCTTCGTAATGTGAAAGCCGTAAATCCACTTGCTGGCTCCTGGCTTCAGTCCATTGTTGAGTGCATCCGTTCAGTCCGGTTGAAGACGCAAAGCTGCCGTTCTGTGAAAACGTCCGCTTGTATAGAGACCCAAATGTTCTAGAATGGTCGGTTATGACATCATACGGTGACCACGAAGATTCCATAACTTTCTATCATGACGTCATAGTGTGGTTCTAGAATGTTTTATGTTCTAGAAAGGACTATTATGACATCACCACAAACGTTCCAGAATGTTCTATGTTCCAGGAAGGTCTATTATGACATCACGACAAACGTTCTAGAAGTTTCTATGTTCTAGAATGCTCTATTATGACAAATACCATAGATATCTATAGAACACTAGATAGCTTAAGGCGGAGTCACCAGCGTCACTGAACCGCCGCCATCTTGCTCCAGTTAGCCTTGAGTGAGAGTGAGTGAGCTGCACAGACAAAAATACTCATAACTCGCTGAAATATTGACGGATTTACAAACGGGTTGGTTTGCTATAAACATCAAAGATGTAGTTATGATACTGCATACTTATAAAAAAAAATTTAAAGATATTTTTTTTACAAACCGCTTGAATCATAGCCACGTTAATAATGCTTGTAATAAACCAAACCGTTTGTAAATCCGTCAATATTTCAGCGAGTTATGAGTATTTTTGTCTGTGCAGCTCACTCACTCTCACTCAAGGCTAACTGGAGCAAGATGGCGGCGGTTCAGTGACGTCGCTCTCCATTGGCCGGCAGCGCGGGCAAGCTATCTAGTGTTCTATATATATCTATGACAAATACGACGGTGCAATGACTTTATCTAAATCCAATCAATATTAAACATTCATATAATACAATAACCTAAATATATATATAGCTTTGGCTCTTACAAATACAACAACCTAAATATATATAGCTTTGGCTCTTACAAGTACTATCACATAATACTACTAATCAGATGTATGTACAGAGTTGTGTGTGTGTGTATGAGTGTTGTGAGTGTATGTGTGTTGTGTGTGTATGTGTGTTGTGTGTGTTATTGTGCGTTGTGTGTGTACGTGTGTATGTGTTGTGTATGTATATGTGTGTACGTGTATATGTGTGTATCTGTATATGTGTATATGTGTGTGTACGTGTGTGTATGTGTGTATGTGTGCATGTGTGTGTATGTGTAAATGTGTATATGTGTGTGTATATGTATATGTGTGTGTGTGTGTGTGTACACTGGTAGACAAGGGATCTCTATGAGCAGAAGTGGTGTTTTTCTGCGAGAGGCTGAATTGAATTAATGAAGCGAGGAAAAAGGCCCAGACTGGCCCGGCACGACCGAGCACGGCAGGTCACCCCTCGCTCTGGAAAAGCCATAGTGAGACACACACCGCCACAAACACAAGAGCCAAGAGGAATATTGACACAAAGGCAGTGAATCATCCGGGGTTTGCGTGGCTCCGGCCTCTCCGCCGATCTCCCTCTCCCTCTCTCTCCCTCTCTCTCCCTCTCTCTCTCTCTCTTTGGATGCCTAAATCAAAAAGTGCGTGTAATGAAATACGTATCAAGTCCACGACGGTTTAACTATCAACACTGAGTGATCCAACTGCCAGCGTGTCACCCTATGTTGATTAGTGTTATTTATTCGGCTCCGGTACAGTTTGTTGAGGGCAGGAGGTAGATCATACCTGTCACGCCGTAAGCTCTGTGAGTATCTTTGGCCAAAGCACTTCGCTGTGAGATAAAGTAGCGAAGGTTAGGGTTATTAAAGGTATTAGCCTTCGGAAGAAAGTCCACTTTGCCATCCGCGCTTTTTCCACCCCCCTGTCCCAGCGGAAGCCAGGGATGGATCCTGTGCCTCCTATCTGACGAGATGGAATCAACCTGTCACGTCTCCCGCCTCTCCTCCTCCTCCTCCTCCTCCTCCTCCTCCTCCTCCTCCTCCTCCTCCTCCTCCTCCTCGCGCACACACACACCGCCTGCAGTGTGTTGCCGCGACAAGCAGGCGGCCTCTTGCCTATTTTCAGCTGGTGGAAGAAGTACACAGTTCCTTTACTTAAGTAAAAGTAGAAATACTCAGATAAATGAAAAGTAATGTCACGTCTTACCTGTGCAACTGTATAGGTATAACATGATGATATCACACCACTTCTACATGTTTGTATGTGTCTGTCCCCAGGCCATCAGGATGCTCAACGACAATAACACTATGTAACAAACCATCAAATACACTCACAGCACACACATCCACACGCACACACTCACTTTAAATAAACAACTCACTGTAGCACCCACTTTAGATACTTTAACACACTTTATTGATTGGTAAAGAGATTTGCACTACAACTCATACCTCATTGCACCTTACCCTAAGTTGTACCTCATCCCATTTCTGCATTGTACTGTATATTGTATTGTAAATCAGTTACTAATTTTTTTTCCTACTCTGTAATCTATATTGTATATATGTATATTGAACACTTTTGTTTTGAACACTTTTGTTTACCTAAAATTTTGACTTCTATTTTATACTTATCTATTTTATTTTTGTATCTAGCACACTCTCAGGAGCAGCATAGAAAAAAGCATTTCATATAAAAGTATTCTGTATTTTTGTATGACAACTAATGAAGAAACTTGAACTTGAACTTGTCTATGTTATGTCTATGTGATGTCATGTGTCTTTACGATGTCTGTGTGATGCATGTCTGAACACGTCGTCGCCCCCCCACCCCCCCCCCCCCCCCCCCCACCCCCCCTACAAGGACCACAATGGAAATAAGCTCTGAGCTTTTTTGTGTCTATCCTTGTGGCAGTATTCCAGACTGTACTTCTGTCACATGTTTATTTATATATTGTCAAAATAAAATCAATCAATCAATGAGTACTCTGTTAAAGGTAAAAGTCCTCCATTCAAATTCTACTTAAGTAAAAGTAGAGAAGTATTTGCTATTGAATGTACTTAAATTAAGTATCTAAAGTAAAAGTACACATTCTACATGATATTCGTGTATCCATTGACCTCTAAAGGTTATGTTAAAGTGGTATGTGGTCCAGTTATGCTGCTCTGATTAAAGGTTATGTTAAAGTGGTACGTGGTCCAGTTATGCTGCTCTGATTACGTCCTCTTGAAGTTGACAGGCTTCAAATGTAATCTTCATAAATCTTTTATTTTGTATAAATTATGGTTTTCTATGCAAAATCCTTTTCTTCAAAGTAATAAGTAACTGATGAGTTCAGATACATGTAGTGGAGTTAAAAGTACAAAAAGCTCCCTAAAATAAAAATAGCTCGAAAATGTACTTAAGTACAGTACTTGAGTAAAAATACTTAGTTACTTTCCACCACTGCTAAAAATACTTAGTTACCTTCCACCACCACTGCCTGTTTTGACGTTCGAAAACAGGCAGAGGTGGAAAGTAACTAAGTATTTTTACTCAAGTGTGTGATCCTTTTGTGTCAGCCTCTGGCCCCGGGCGCCAGGCGCCGATGGGGAAATGCGGGGTGGGGTGCGAGTGCCGCTGACCGCCGTGTGCCATTGGGTGCCGCACCCCCCCCCCCCCCCCCCTCTCCTTAACCGGCTAGCAGACAGGAAGGGGAAAGCCGGGCACTGCGCCCCGATGCAGACAAAATGCTGCTTCAGTCTCCGGGTAACCTGAGCGCCGGGGGGGAGGGGGGGGGGGGGGGGGACGTCTCTATGAATGACCGACATTTCATCGCTTTGCCCATCTATTAATCACAACCTGTGAGCACACTACTCTGTTCACTCTCTCAGTTCACTAGTTCACTCTCTCTGTTCACTCTCTCAGTTCACTAGTTCACTCTCTCTGTTCACTCTCTCTGTTCACTAGTTCACTCTCTCTGTTCACTTTCTCTGTTCACTAGTTCACTCTCTCTGTTCACTCTCTCAGTTCACTAGTTCACTCTCTCTGTTCACTCTCTCAGTTCACTAGTTCACTCTCTGTTCACTAGTTCACTCTCTCAGTTCACTAGTTCACTCTCTCTGTTCACTCTCTCAGTTCACTAGTTCACTCTCTCTGTTCACTCTCTCAGTTCACTAGTTCACTCTCTCTGTTCACTCTCTCAGTTCACTAGTTCACTCTCTCTGTTCACTCTCTCAGTTCACTAGTTCACTCTCTCTGTTCACTAGTTCACTCTCTCAGTTCACTAGTTCACTCTCTCTGTTCACTAGTTCACTCTCTCTGTTCACTAGTTAATTCTCTCTGTTCACTCTCTCAGTTCACTCTCAACTCACTCTACTCTGTTCACTCTCTCAGTTCACTAGTTCACTCTCTCAGTTCACTAGTTCACTCTCTCTGTTCACTAGTTCACTCTCTCTGTTCACTCTCTCAGTTCACTAGTTCACTCTTTCTGTTCACTCTCTCAGTTCACTAGTTCACTCTCTCAGTTCACTAGTTCACTCTCTCTGTTCACTCTCTCAGTTCACTAGTTCACTCTTTCTGTTCACTCTCTCAGTTCACTAGTTCACTCTCTCTGTTCACTCTCTCAGTTCACTAGTTCACTATCTCAGTTCACTCTCAACTCACTCTACTCTGTTCACTCTCTCAGTTCACTAGTTCACTCTCTCAGTTCACTAGTTCACTCTCTCTGTTCACTAGTTCACTCTCTCTGTTCACTCTCTCAGTTCACTAGTTCACTCTTTCTGTTCACTCTCTCAGTTCACTAGTTCACTCTCTCAGTTCACTAGTTCACTCTCTCTGTTCACTCTCTCAGTTCACTAGTTCACTCTTTCTGTTCACTCTCTCAGTTCACTAGTTCACTCTCTCTGTTCACTCTCTCAGTTCACTAGTTCACTATCTCTGTTCACTCTCTCTGTTCACTCTCTCAGTTCACTAGTTCACTATCTCTGTTCACTCTCTCTGTTCACTAGTTCACTCTCTCTGTTCACTCTCTCAGTTCACTAGTTCACTATCTCTGTTCACTCTCTCTGTTCACTCTCTCAGTTCACTCTACTCAGTTCACTATCTCAACTCACTCTACTCAGTTCACTCTCTCAACATACTCTCTCAGTTCATTCTCTCAACTCACTCGCTCAGTTCACTCTCTCAGTTCACTCTCTCAGTTCACTCTACTCAGTTCACTCTCTTAACTCACTCTACTCTGTTCACTCTCTATGTTCACTCTCTCAGTTCACTCTCTCAGTTCACTCTCTCAGTCCAGTCTCTCAGTTCACTTTCGCAATTAACTCTCTCAGTTCACTCTCTCAGTTCACTAGTTCACTCTCTCTGTTCACTCTCTCAGTTCACTAGTTCACTATCTCTGTTCACTCTCTCTGTTCACTCTCTCAGTTCACTCTACTCAGTTCACTCTCTTAACTCACTCGCTCAGTTCACTCTCTCAACTCAGTCTCTCAACTCACTATCTCAACTCACTCTACTCAGTTCACTCTCTCAACACACTCTCTCAGTTCATTCTCTCAACTCACTCGCTCAGTTCACTCTCTCAACTCACTCTCTCTGTTCACTCTCTCAGTTCACTCTCAACTCACTCTCTCTGTTCACTCTCTCAGTTCACTCTCTCAACTCACTCTCTCTGTTCACTCTCTCAGTTCACTCTCAACTCACTCTACTCTGTTCACTCTCTCTGTTCACTAGTTCACTCTCTCTGTTCACTAGTTCACTCTCTCTGTTAACTCTTTCAGTTCACTCTCAACTCACTCTACTCTGTTCACTCTCTCAGTTCACTAGTTCACTCTCTCTGTTCACTAGTTCACTCTCTCTGTTCACTCTCTCAGTTCATTCTCAACTCACTCTACTCTGGTCACTCTCTCAGTTCACTAGTTCACTCTCTCTGTTCACTCTCTCAGTTCACTAGTTCAGGGGTTCCCAAACTTTTCAGGCCGGGGCCCAGAAAATAAGGCGTCAGAGAGCCGCGGCCCAATGCACATTGTCTGGCTTTTTTTTCTTTTTTTTTTTTTTGCCAGGCGACCGATTTTTTAAGCCAAATATCACTTCAATCCTATTAAGTTAGTTCAAGGTAGTTATTCATTTATATGTGCTATTTATGAGAGGGCTAACTTGTTGCAAAATAATAATGATAATAATAATAGCCTCATTAAAATACTATTGTTGCTTCGGTTGTTTTCAGCGTTTTATGTGCATAATCTGTTATTTAGTTTGAAATGTTCGTTGAAATAAGTAGATTTTTCGTTTTTGTTTATTTATTAAGTTAATATAAAACCATATAGTCACATTTTAGAATACAATAGAATAGAATTTTAGAATACAACTAGAAACACTGTCCTGGCCTGCTTCTAAGTTCAGTGGCCTGACAAAAAAATTAAAAATTAAAGAAAATTAAATAAAAAAAATAAAAAAAATATGTTTTTTTATTTTTTTTTATTTTTTTTTTATTTTTTTTTAAATCATCTCGCGGCCCACCCGTGGCTGCTCGCGGCCCACCTTTGGGTCGCGACCCCGACTTTGGGAACCACTGCTCTAGTTCACTCTCTCTGTTCACTCTCTCAGTTCACTAGTTCACTCTCTCTGTTCACTCTTTCAGTTCACTCTCTCAGTTTACTCTCTCAACTCACTCTCTCAGTTCACTCTCTCAGTTCACTCTCTCAACTCACTCTACTCAGTTCACTCTCTCAACACACTCTCTCAGTTCAGTCTCTCAACTCACTCTACTCAGTTCACTCTCTCAACACACTCTCTCAGTTCAGTCTCTCAACTCACTCTACTCAGTTCACTCTCTCAACACACTCTCTCAGTCCAGTCTCTCAGTCCACTCTCTCAATTCACTCTCTCAACTCAGTCTCTCAACTCACTATCTCAGTTCACTCTCTCAACTCACTCTCTCAGTTCACTCTCTCAACTCACTCTACTCAATTCACTCTCTCAGTTCACTCTCTCAACTCACTCTCTCAGTTCACTCTACTCAGTTCACTCTACTCAGTCCTCCCGTCTCCTGCTCTCACTTATCTTCTCGACCCCCCCCCGTTTCAAATATGAAAAATGTAATCAAATCACTTTCTTGCCTAACGGGGCATTTGAAGGAAGCTATGGGGGCAGTAATTTGAGAAAAGCGACCGAGCCAGGAAAGGAGATCCGGCTTCCCTTGGCATTTTAGAGTGGCTCCGAAAATTGCATGATGTTCTTGGCCCGGTGGCTGGCTTTTTGCTGTTTTCTTTTTTTCTTTGGTTACAGGCGCCTACCAAATGATCAGATCCTGGCAGCCGTACGCAACCCTTCCCTCTGGACATCCCCCAGGCCGCGCTCCACCCACTGTCCGTCAAGCCTCGGCCCCGGAGCCAGTCACCAGGGCTGGCCAAGGACCACACCTGACCGACCAATAAAACCAGCCCGTGTTATGTGTTGTTCCTCCTATTCATCGCACTAATAAGGCAGAAGGGAATCTATTTGAAATGCACGCCGACGAGAAACCTTACTTACTGTACTTGTGTATACTGTATACTTTACTTACTGATAGTATATATTCATAAGTGCTATTGACCATATTTATTGTAACGTATAATATAACCGATAGGGCATACAGACCCTATATGATGAATTGAAAATGGGGGACCCTGATGTAAACAAGACGAAAGTCTTTCTCTGGTCTGCATCCCCTTAACAATTGTATGTATTGAGCCGTACTGTATTGTACCCATTCTGCAATCTGTTAAATAAAGTTTTCAATCAATCAATCAAACCCTCAACTGCACCTTTGATCACACTGCCTACTTGCTCATATTCTTATCATCCAGAGTTAATTCTATTGTTTCCAATGCTTATTTTTTAACTTTTTCTACCGTACTAGAATTGTATTGCCTATTATATTTACGTCTTCTATTATTACCCTGCCCATACCTGCACCTCCCCTTCCCCTTCATGTTGCTACTATGACGTCTGAATTTCCCCCCAACCAAGGGGAACAATAAAGGAATAATCTTATCTCATCTTAAACAATGATGTGATCGACGTGGAGACGCGGAAACCAAAGGAAGGTTATTATAATTACGGTCATTAATCTCCAGTCGTCGTCACGTCTCGACGTAAACAGTGCGCAGCAGTGTCAGACCTGTTGGGCAGGTGTTTCCCGGCGAGTTTATTTGCTCTCGATTTGAACCTGTTTGTCGTCATCATCCACAGAGAACCGACGCTCGTTAATTATCATTAAGCCTCTGACATTCAAATTAACCTTATTATACTTAATGAGAGCCATTCTGGGAATTACAAGGAATTGATCGTTGGAGATTCATTAGGACGGAGGACCAAGACCACCGTTGTTGGGTCTGTGAATCTATAGCAGCGCAATGCAGGCGGCCGTTTATATAACTAAAGGCCCGATCTGTAATCAAAATGTAAACAAATGGATACAAAAGAATAAGAGTTGTTTACACACACCGGCGACGGTCACCGAGCCTTTTAACTGTCATTGGATTGTTCCTTGTAATTTTTTTCTTTTTTTTTTATTTTTGTATCCACTTTTCCCCCCCATTTTCTATTTTTCTCCCATCCCAATTTCGTATTATCCAATTCTCCCCTCCCCTGTCTTGAACGTTGCTAGACTATGCCTCCCACAGGTCGGTTGTGGTGAGGACAGAAGCCTTGCATCACGTGTCCTCTCCGGTACACGAGGAGGCAGCCTGTCGCATCTTTTCACCGCAGCAGCTCAAACTCTCAGTGGCGAGGAGTAACACGTGGGAGGCTCACGCCGCCCCGTCACTTCCTGCTTCCGCCGCACCGGTGTCACCAAACCGACCTGTAGGAGTCGCTGTCCACAACGTCCAATCCCCACCCACCGGCTTTCCCACCCTCTAACACTTGCCAATTGTGTTAGTATGAACGACCGGCCAGCCGGTAGCAACGCCGAGAGCTGGGCTCGAACCCAGCAGTCTCCTGCGTTAGAGGCGAGCGTCTTGCCCACTGCGCCAATCAGCCGCCCACGATTTTGGTTGTTTGTTTGATTATTTATTTCCCTTACCTCTTTGATGTCTGTCTCTTTTCTATTTTATTTTAATTTATTTTATTGTCCCCTTTGCCCTTTTGTCCTCTCGCCAGGCCGTCATTGTAAATAAGAATTTGTTCTTATAGTTGACCTGCCTGGTTAAATCAAACCAAATAAATAAATACATAAATAGGAAGGGTGACATGTTTCCCTTTTCTATTTGAAGTACAATGGTACAAAGAGAGACACCAGACAACAGGTACATTTTCCATTTGTATTCTAAGGTTGTAACATGTGTATATTGTACATTTGTAGACATTGTAATTAGAGAGATACATATTCTGATATACAGATGGGTTAGAAAATATTTACAAATCACTTCAAGAATATGACATTTTTACAGCCCAGGATAATGCAGAATGCATGAATAATAATGAATTATAACTGTGATATATCATAATACCCTATATCTGTGACCACACCAAATTACAGTTCTGTTGGGTATGTTTCTAAATCACTTCCTGAAGAGATACAGCATGTTATAACCCTGCAGTAAAGCTTTGCATTGGTCCCCCTTATTGTAATATAATAACTCAATAACACAAGAACTCATTACAATAACACAATAACTTATTATAATGTAATAACTCAATAACACAATAACTCATTATAATATAATAACTCAATAACACAATAACTTATTAATAACTCAATAACACAAGAACACATTATAATCTAATAACTCAATAACACAAGAACTCATAATTTAATACCTCAATAAAACAAGAACACATTATAATGTAATAACTCAATAACACAAGAACTCATTATAATGTAATAACTCAATAACACAATAACACATTATAATGTAATAACTCAATAACACAAGAACTCATTATAATATAATAACTCAATAAAACAAGAACTCATTATAATGTAATAACTCAATAACACAAGAACTCATTATGATATAATAACTCAATAACACAAGAACTCATTATAATGTAATAACTTAATAACACAATAACTCATTATAATGTAATAACACACTAACACAATAACTCAATATAATGTAATAACACAAGAACTCATTATAATGTAATAACTTAATAACACAATAACTCATTATAATGTAATAACACAAGAACTCATTATAATGTAATAACACAATAACTCATTATAATGTAATAACACAAGAACTCATTATAATGTAATAACACAAGAACTCATTATAATGTAATAACACAAGAACACAATAACTCATTATAATGTAATAGACATACACACTGGGGCGACAGTGGCTTGGGAGGTAGGGCAGTCGTCTGGCAATCCGGAGGTTCCCGGTTCGATTCCTGCTCCTCCCGGGCAGCGTGTCGATGTGTCCTTGAGCAAGACACTTAACCCCGAATTGCTCCCGATGAGCAGGTCGGCACCTTGCATGGTCGCCTCCGCCGTCGGTGTGTGAATGTGTGAGTGAATGGGTAAAAATGTGAGGAACAAAATTGTAAAGCGCTTTGGATGAAAGCGCTATATAAAAAAGCAGCCATTTACCATTAATAACTCAATAACACAAGAACACATTAATATAATGACTCAATTACCCAAGAACTCATTATAATGTAATCACACAAGAACACATTATAATATAATGACTCAATAACACCAGAACTTATTATAATGTAATAACACACTAACACAAGAACACATTATAATATAATAACACAAGAACACATTATAATATAATACCTCAATAACACAAGAAGTCATTATGCTCTGTAGTAACTGTGTGCCTTGGGTGAGGTGTTACTGTACCTGTGTGCCTTGGGTGAGGTGTTACTGTAGTGACCCTCAAGCAGGAGAAACACAAACACATGATGTTTCTGCTTCCAACTGCGTTGCTCCCTCTAGTGGAGCAGAGAGGTGAAGCCTGACCGTGACAGAGGCTTCTATAGGTCAGGAGCCACAAACTGTGATTATTAGATTATTAGATTATTCTCCCCGTCGCCATGCATGGCAGTGTGAGTGGCGTGCAGGCTGGATTTATGTGTGGGGTGTTTGGGGGACTGGCTGTTCCAGGGGGGGGGGGGGTTCACATACTTTCGAGCAACACTGTACTTATTGTACTTATTTTATGCCTATTCTTATGTCTATCTACACGTTTACGTTGCACTACTTTTATTGTCTTTTATAACTATTCTTATGTCTGCAATTTATGCATTGTTTTTTATTCTGTCAACTATATGCTGGTTTTATGCCTATGTTCATTTTATACTAATTGCTGTGGGGCACTCTGGACTGCGGTCCGTGTATCAAGTCTGGACGACGTTGAAAATGAGGGTGACCACAATTGTCCTTTCGATGATAAATAAAGGTTTGAATTGAATTATATTATGAGAAAGTGTCTCCATGAAGGACTGCCTGATACCCGGAGTTACTTCTTGTATATTTTATATTATGCAGTATATTTACAATAAAAATGTATGTCTCAGGAATTCCTCACACTTGATTTCTTGTAATGTTATGGACATGATGAGGACAGACAGCCTACAGTAACCCTCTTAATATTATCAGAGGCAACATGATCTCTATAGTTCCTGGTCGATCGTGCTAGTTAATTTACATTCACATTTACATTTAGTCATTTAGCTGAGGCTTTTATCCTAAGCGACTTACCAGTTGTGTACAACAAGTCAGCAGGAAGGGTACAACTCTGGACTTGAGTGCTACAGTCTTGAGTGAATAGCAGTAGAGACATATTAGCATAGTAGGTAGTAATAATAGGCATGGTAGATTACTTAGTAGCAAAGTGCATAATAGTAAAAGACAGTATGAAGGTTAGTCGTTTATTTTCTTTTTAATTTCAGATATTGATTGAAGAAGTGTGTTTTTAGTCGGGTTTTCGTCAAGTTTCAGCTTTTTCCATCATTTCAAAATGTCAAACCTTTATTTAAACTCGAAAGGCAACGGAGGTTTCCCTCATTTACAGTCACGTGGAGTGTACATACAGAGTTAAGCAAAAAAAAAAGGGCATATAAAATCCCAACAATAAGACAAGTAAGGATAACAATCAATTGAAACACAGTACAACTTGATTGACACAGGTTGGAGATCAAGGTTTTAAACTCTGCAACAGAGGGGGCGCTCCAGTAGCACACCACATAGCGCGCTGAGTCGCCAAGCGGTCGTCCCGGGTTTGTTTCCCAGACCCGGTGGCCATACAGTATGCCGCATGTCTTCCCTTCTTCTCCTCCCGTTTCTCCCTCTCTCCTCTGTCGGTCCTGCGCGACCAGAAAAAGATAATAAAGATAATACAAAAAATAAAAATAAATACTCTGCAACAGAGAGGAGAATCTCAAGCTTTAAGGACTTGTTGAAGTTCATTCCATGAGCTTAGAGGGGCATCGTAGCCCAATGCAGATGTACCCTGTTCAGAGCAAACTCACGGGACCCTATAAGGACACGAAAACAAATCAACATCAGTATTTGTAAATTGTAAATGATTGTCAATGACTTAATCAATATACCCCGTCAGGAGCGGGTGGGCCCGAGTCATTGTAGATAGGCAATGAACGTTGAGAACCAATAGTATGACCCCAGTAACGACCCCCTTGATTCACTCTGACCATCGCCTCGGAGGAGCATCTGTTATTGCGATGCACGGCGAGTGTAAAGAAACACTGTTCCGTCTCGCAGCCAAACCCTGAAAACACTGATGTTCTAAGAAGAGAAGAACGTTCCAGAAGGATCTCGCCCAGAGAGCCTCGCTCGGTATAATACGCCGCAGCGCTCCCGCGGGTCCCGCATATATGTACAACGAGGTGTGTTGGCGCATAGCGCCGCGTACGTGAGTAATGAAAACAAGGAGAGAGGGGGCGCTGTCTGAGGCCTATTAAGCTAATTTAAATTTAATTGTCGCACCTGGGGAATCATTAATTAGCCAATCAATCGCCGGCGGTTGCTGTGACAAGGCGCCCGGGCGGGCATGGAAACACGGCTGGGCATAATATGTAAATGGGAATTAATTAGCAGGCTTACGTTTCAACGCTCGTCGTATTTGGACTAAAAACAATCCCAGGAGCGCGGGCCAAAGGGGGGGCTCTGGGAGCGGAGTCTCCACCAGCGGCCTCTCCCTCCCCGCGCGCTACGGTCACATCCCATCTCTGTGGGACAGAATAATTTCACCTCATTACCTCCAACGTGTATAAATAGAACTCTTTTCCACCGGCCAGCTCTTTAAACACCCACAATTAACCCCTTGTGACTAGTGCCTTGTGTGTCCACCCCCGTGTTGCCTCCTGAGTTCTTCTACCTTAACCCCCCCACCCCCGACGGGTCACACCCCGCTCTCACCGAACCCCCCGCCACCCACCCACCCACCCACACCCTGTCCCAGCCTGCCCTGGGCCCGTTCGACGCTGCTGCTGCCGCCACCCGCCACCTCCGCTGGCGTTCATATTAAACGGCCATATATCATGTGTTGTTTTCCCACCGCGGAGAATTTATTGGGTGGCCGATAGAGTTTTAGTATGTGTCCAGTGAAGCAGCGCAAAACACGTCACGACGATCCGACACACACGCATCATGCGAGAAACACACACACGCCACATGTATGTCGTGCCTGCCCCAACCCCCAACCCCCCCCCCCCCGCTCTCTCTCTCTCTCTCTCTGCAAAAAAAAGATGTCAAATGTATGATTGTTGTCTGAGACCGAAGCAGCAGCCGCCGCAGCAGCGTGTCATAAGGCCGAAGCGAGATGTCATAAGGCTAGGCCTGTCTTGCAGGAGAGAGGAGGGGGGGGAGGGGGGGGGGGGGGGGGAGGGGGGTGCGATATGACTCCCAGGAGTGGCCTTGGCAGACGTTATTCGTGGCCTGTGTCCAGCTGATGGCCTGTAACGTTCTTGACATAATGACTCTTTAGATAGAATGATGTAGTGTTTTCCAAACCCAAGCTAACCGGTGGCCTCACCGGGCCTCACCGTCCACCGCAGCATCGCTCCTCCGCTCCCCCTGCCACAACCGTCGGCGCGGCTCGCAGGCGGCGGTGAGCTCGAGATTCCGACGCTTGTGATGTAAGCGCTATATAACCGGACGCACAATGGCTCTATTGGACGAGGACGAGGGTTACTACAGTTTCTCTCCTGTCACTCAGCCGCGACCCCGCGGGAGGAGGGACAAGCTGAGTGACAGGTTGAGCATGGATCACCCCGCCAACACACGCACACACGCACACACCCACGCACGCACGCACGCACACACGCACACACACACGCGCACACACACACACACAGACCTTGTCAAACCTTGACAAACGTCTATGAAACAATGAACACGTTTAATAGCAGGATATTGTAGACTTTCTCGTGAGTCACTCAAAATACACAAAATAAATTAACACATTTGCAGCAAGCGCCGGGATGTGAATGTGTGTCCTCGGGGCGATCGGGCCTCTCTCTCTCTCTCTCTCTCTCTCTCTCTCTCTCTCTCTCTCTCTCTCTCTCTCTCTCTCTCTCTCTCTCTCTCTCTCTCTCTCTCTCTCTCTCTCATCTCTCTCTCTCTCTCTCTCTCTCTCTCTCTCTCATCTCTCTCTCTCTCCCCCCCCCCCCCCTCTCTCTCTCTCTCTCTCTGAGATATGGCTCCCCGGCACAGACCGGGTGCTTATTCACTTCCTCCCCACGGCTAATAAGTCAGTCAAGCCGCTAACCTCTGAAAAAGGTAAAAACTCACAATGGATTTCTCAGATATTCAGCACGAAAACCACAGCTTTCCTCGCCCGGCGCACCGCCTATAATCACCGTGTCAGACTCCGACTCTCCAACGACCTCAGACAAGTTGTTCTTGGACAGGTACCACGCCGGTGACAGGAGTCGCCGCGCTAAAGCTGGCAAATGGAAAAAGGATATTTCACTGGGACTGATGTTATAGCTTAAAAAAAATAAAAAAGCTCCTTTACCATCGATTGTGACGGGTAATAATGACCACTTTGGTCACCGCTCTGTGGCTCATTTGTACCTCCAGCAGAGTGACGTGAGCTACAAGCTAGCTAGCCGCTAACAGTCTCTCTCCCTCTCTCTCTCGCTCTCTCTCTCTCTCTCTCTCTCTCTCTCTCTCTCTCTCTCTCTCTCTCTCTCTCTCTCTCTCTATCACAGGTACCTGCCAGGCGAGCTAGCTTAGCCCTTTCACTACCACACTACCAAAGGGTTAACCCTTTCACTGCAACAATATAGAAGGTGAACCCTTTCACTGCCACACGACAAAGGGTTAACCTTCTGTAGTGTGGTAGTAGTGAAAGAGTTAACATTCTGTATTGTCGCAGTGAAAGGGTTAACCTGCTGTAGTGTGGTAGTGAAATGTTAACCTTCTGTAGTGTGGTAGTGAAAGGGTTAACATTCTGTAGTGTGGTAGTGAAAGGGTTAACCGTCTGTAGTGTGGTAGTGAAAGGTTAACCTTCTGTAGTGTGGTAGTGAAAGGTTAACCTTCTGTAGTGTGGTAGTGAAAGGGTTAACCTTCTATAGTGTGGTAGTGAAAGGTTAACCTTCTGTAGTGTGGCAGTGAAAGGTTAACCTTCTGTAGTGTGGTAGTGAAAGGTTAACCCTTTGTAGTGTGGTAGTGAAAGGTTAACTTTCTGTAGTGTGGTAGTGAAAGGTTAACCTTCTGTAGTGTGGTAGTGAAAGGTTAACCTTCTGTAGTGTGGTAGTGAAAGGTTAACCTTCTGTAGTGTGGTAGTGAAAGGGTTAACATTCTGTAGTGTGGTAGTGAAAGGGTTAACCGTCTGTAGTGTGGTAGTGAAAGGTTAACCTTCTGTAGTGTGGTAGTGAAAGGGTTAACATTCTGTAGTGTGGTAGTGAAAGGGTTAACCGTCTGTAGTGTGGTAGTGAAAGGTTAACCTTCTGTAGTGTGGTAGTGAAAGGTTAACCTTCTGTAGTGTGGTAGTGAACGGTTAACCTTCTGTAGTGTGGTATTGAAAGGTTAACCTGCTGTAGTGTGGTAGTGAACGGGTTAACCTGCTGTAGTGTGGTAGTGAAAGGCTTAGAGGAGCAGGTGCTTCCTCATGCTGATAACGGGAGCGTGCCTATGTTCCCACAGCCCTACTGTATGTTCCCACATTTCCTTTTTTCACAGATTTGTATCCGATTTGAACCCCTTTCTATTAATTTGGTTAGCAATTACACCCAACCTATTATCCAATTGTCCTCTCTGGTAGTAGAGGGTTCGTCCAGGAACATAGGGCTGTGGGACCATTGGGCTGTGGGAACATAGGGCCTAATTTTGAGAAGAATCTTATGTGGGAACATTGGGCTGTGGGAACATTGGGCTGTGGGAACATAGGGCCTAATTTTGTTTAGAATCTTAGAAATGTGGGAACATAGGGCTGTGGGACCATTGTGCTGATAACATGTGAAGCAGCTCTGGTGGGCTAGAGTTGAATAGTGCGATACGACACTCCTGGCCCGCCTCAGACCCACTCCGATCCGAGCTCCGGGGCAGTCATCAAAGAGAAGCAGGCTATAGTATCTGTCCTCGGTCCATAGCGGCGGAATGAACTTCCCGTCGCAGTCGGGACAGCCGAAACCCGACCGATTTTCCGCTGTCGACTTAAAAACACACATCTTCAATCAATATCTGAAATGAAGAGAAAGAAAAGAAAATACTAACCTTCTTACCGTCTTTTACTATTATCATGCACTTTGCTACTAAGGAATCCACCGTGCCTATATTACTACCTGCTATGCTAATTATGTCTAGATATACTGCAACTCACTCAACACTGTGGCACTCAAGTTCAACACTGTTCAACAAACAATCTTACTGACCCTTAGCTGCCAGAGTTGTGCCCTTCCTGCTGACTCGTCGCTGCACAGAACTCGCAAGTCGCTTTGGATAAAAGCGTCAAGCTAAGTGACTGAAAGACTGAAGAAAGGCAAAGACTGAAGCTCAAAGACACACGGAGGGGCTTCCAGAGGGCGGGGAGACACCTGAGCTACCTCTTTGTTTATCTAACAAACCCGAAGTCTATGTTTATGAAGTGTCTGATAGCATTAAAATATTGTAGGTTTTAAATATTACAGGTTAATCTTCCAGCGTCTGGACGGTCTCCAGGTGAATGTGTGCCCTGGACGCTAGTAATGACATTACCATGTCTGTTGCGCCATTGCGGTATTCTCCGCATGAGCAGAATTTGTTTGCTTGAACTCGTGCTTCGGGGGAAGGGGATGATTGAGAGAGACGCTAAGTGGTGAAATATTTCACACTGTTGTCAGACTCGGCCTGCGATCGGTCTCCCCACCGGTACTCCAGTCCTTCTTCTTCTTCTTATCTGGTTCAATTTTTTTTTCTCAGAGCTCTCGAATCGGGAATCGGGAATCGGGATCTCTTCATTTGCCAAGTACATTTTTCGCACATACTTACCGCTGATATAAGACATATTCGCAGAGGGTTATTCGGAACGCTACTTCCTACGCCGTGGTTTGTGTGTGTGTGTCTTCCGAAACGTTGCTATGGCCACGCCGAGTTGCTATGATAACATTGTGGGTCGGTGTTGTCGTGGTAACATTTGAACGTGTGGTGGCCTCCTCGCCGGTCTTCCCCGCTGGGAGGTGATCGTATTGTGAGGAAGTAGTAGCGCTGTGAGACGTCCTGGTAGCAGGGGTTTGTCCTCTGTGTCCTGCAGGCCGTCCTGGACGTCCATCGTCAGTCACCAGGGGCCGACTCCAGTGCCAGTGCCAGTGTCTTGGTCAGGGGCAGGTCTTTTATGATCTGGGAGGAAACACAGGGAGAACCTGCAAACTCGAATATGCAAATGCAGAATGTAGTCTGCTGGTCTGGCAGTCTGGGCTGCTGGTCTGTCGGCCACAGTTGCGATTGGAGGATCGGGGGAAGTGACCTTTTGGAGGATCAAGACATTTCTTATACCAGTAAAAGTACATGAGAGAGCTTTCTTTGCAACGTGTAGGGTCTTACGAACATGTTCACATGTTTTTTTTGTATCTTTTGGGATATGTATATATCAAGTAACGGCAGAAGAACAAAACCTCCTATAATAATAACAATAATAATAATAATAATAATAATAATAATAATAATAATAATAATAATAATAATAATAATAATAATAATAATAATAATAATAATAATAATAATAATAATAATAATAATAATAATAATAATAATAATAATAATAATAATAATAATAATAATAATAATAATAATAATAATAATAATAATAATAATAATAATAATAATAATAATAATAATAATAATAATAATAGACTTTATTTGTATAGCACCTTTCATACAGAAACTGCAGCTCAACGTGCTTCACAACAGAACAAAGACAGGCATAAAATGAGCACATAAAGTGCAGACATATAAAATCAGTTTTTCACATTAGGATCTACCATCCCAACAGGCCACCTTGTTTATGGCTTGATTCAGTTTTAAATAGACAATAATAAAAAGAGTAAGATAAAATAGACAGAGTAAAATAGTGTAATAGTGCAGTGCAATAAGATTGTAGAATAGAATAGATTAAAAATATATATATTTTACAGTAGTATAGTTAGTATAGTTCTGGATTACTGTTCAACAGTTCAAAGTCGTCTTTACCTTCTCTGTTTGGTATCCACAGTTTAAAACTTGACAGTCTTCCCTCCTGTTTTATACCCACTTTGACCCTGTGAACCTCCCACCCAGGGGCAAACCTCCCTCTCAGGGCGCAGAATGCAGATTTCTTCCTATCTCAAAAATGCAAATTTTCACAGAAAACTAAAATAACGTGTTGTTTTCTTGCAGAATGCAATTTTTTTTAAGGATACCCAATACAATACACCGTTTTTGGATTAGATCTGGACAGTGTGGGGGGGGGGGGGGGGTGCACAGTGTGGGGGGGGGGGGGTGCACAGTGTGGGGGGGGGGGGTGCACAGTGTGGGGGGGGGGGGGGTGCACAGTGTGGGGGGGGGGGTGCACAGTGTGGGGGGGGGGGGTGCACAGTGTGGGGGGGGGGGGGGTGCACAGTGTGGGGGGGGGGGGGGGTGCACAGTGTGGGGGGGGGTGCACAGTGTGGGGGGGGGGGGTGCACAGTGTGGGGGGGGGGTGCACAGTGTGGGGGGGGGGGGGGGGTGCACAGTGTGGGGGGGGGGGGTGCACAGTGTGGGGGGGGGGGGTGCACAGTGTGGGGGGGGGGGGTGCACAGTGTGGGGGGGGGTGCACAGTGGTGGGGGGGGGGGGTGCACAGTGTGGGGGGGGGGGGTGCACAGTGTGGGGGGGGGGGGGTGCACAGTGTGGGGGGGGGGGGGGGTGCACAGTGTGGGGGGGGGGGGGTGCACAGTGTGGGGGGGGGGTGCACAGTGTGGGGGGGGGGGGGGGGTGCACAGTGTGGGGGGGGGGGGGGTGCACAGTGTGGGGGGGGGGGGTGCACAGTGTGGGGGGGGGGGGGTGCACAGTGTGGGGGGGGGGGTGCACAGTGTGGGGGGGGGGGGGTGCACAGTGTGGGGGGGGGGGGGGTGCACAGTGTGGGGGGGGGGGTGCACAGTGTGGGGGGGGGGGTGCACAGTGTGGGGGGGGGGGGGGTGCACAGTGTGGGGGGGGGGTGCACAGTGTGGGGGGGGGGGGGGTGCACAGTGTGGGGGGGGGGGGGGTGCACAGTGTGGGGGGGGGTGCACAGTGTGGGGGGGGGGGGGTGCACAGTGTGGGGGGGGGGGGGGTGCACAGTGTGGGGGGGGTGCACAGTGTGGGGGGGGGGTGCACAGTGTGGGGGGGGGGGGGTGCACAGTGTGGGGGGTGGGGGGGGGGGGGTGCACAGTGTGGGGGGGGGGGGGTGCACAGTGTGGGGGGGGGGGGGTGCACAGTGTGGGGGGGGGGGTGCACAGTGTGGGGGGGGGTGCACAGTGGGGGGGGGGGGGTGCACAGTGTGGGGGGGGGGGGGGTGCACAGTGTGGGGGGGGGGGGGGTGCACAGTGTGGGGGGGGGGGGGTGCACAGTGTGGGGGGGGGGGGGGGGGGTGCACAGTGTGGGGGGGGGGGGGGTGCACAGTGTGGGGGGGGGGGGTGCACAGTGTGGGGGGGGGGGTGCACAGTGTGGGGGGGGGGGGGTGCACAGTGTGGGGGGGGGGGGTGCACAGTGTGGGGGGGGGGGGGTGCACAGTGTGGGGGGGGGGGGGGTGCACAGTGTGGGGGGGGGGGGGTGCACAGTGTGGGGGGGGGGGGGGGTGCACAGTGTGGGGGGGGGGGGGGGGTGCACAGTGTGGGGGGGGGGGGGGTGCACAGTGTGGGGGGGGGGGGGGGTGCACAGTGTGGGGGGGGGGGGGGGGTGCACAGTGTGGGGGGGGGGGGGGTGCACAGTGTGGAGGGGGGGGGGGGGGGGGGTGCACAGTGTGGGGGGGGGGGGGGTGCACAGTGTGGGGGGGGGGGGGGGTGCACAGTGTGGGGGGGGGGGTGCACAGTGTGGGGGGGGGGGGTGCACAGTGTGGGGGGGGGGGGGGTGCACAGTGTGGGGGGGGGGTGCACAGTGTGGGGGGGGGGGGTGCACAGTGTGGGGGGGGGGGGGTGCACAGTGTGGGGGGGGGGGTGCACAGGTGGGGGGGGGTGCACAGTGTGGGGGGGGGGGGTGCACAGTGTGGGGGGGGGGGGTGCACAGTGTGGGGGGGGGGGGTGCACAGTGTGTGGGGGGGGGGGGGGGGGGTGCACAGTGTGGGGGGGGGGGTGCACCAGTGTGTGGGGGGGGGGGGGGGGTGCACAGTGTGGGGGGGGGGGTGCACAGTGTGGGGGGGGGTGCACAGTGTGGGGGGGGGGGTGCACAGTGTGGGGGGGGGGGGGTGCACAGTGTGGGGGGGGGGGGGGTGCACAGTGTGTGGGGGGGGGGGGGGTGCACAGTGTGTGGGGGGGTGCACAGTGTGGGGGGGGGGTGCACAGTGTGGGGGGGGGGGGGGTGCACAGTGTGGGGGGGGGGGGTGCACAGTGTGGGGGGGGGGGGGTGCACAGTGTTGGGGGGGGGGGTGCACAGTGTGGGGGGGGGGGGGTGCACAGTGGGGGGGGGGGGTGCACAGTGTGTGGGGGGGGGGGGTGCACAGTGTGGGGGGGGGGGGGGGTGCACAGTGTGGGGGGGGGGTGCACAGTGTGGGGGGGGGGGGTGCACAGTGTGGGGGGGGGGGGGTGCACAGTGTGGGGGGGGTGCACAGTGTGGGGGGGGGGGGGGGGTGCACAGTGTGGGGGGGGGGGGGTGCACAGTGTGGGGGGGGGGGGGGGGGGGTGCACAGTGTGGGGGGGGGGGGTGCACAGTGTGGGGGGGGGGGGGTGCACAGTGTGGGGGGGGGGGGGGTGCACAGTGTGGGGGGGGTGCACAGTGTGGGGGGGGGGGGGTGCACAGTGTGGGGGGGGGGGGGGGGGTGCACAGTGTGGGGGGGGTGCACAATGTGGGGGGGGGGTGCACAGTGTGGGGGTGGTGCACAATGTGGGGGGGGGGTGCACAGTGTGGGGGGGGGTGCACAGTGTGGGGGGGGGGGTGCACAGTGTGGGGGGGGTGCACAGTGTGGGGGGGGTGCACAGTGTGGGGGGGGGGTGCACAGTGTGGGGGGGGGGGGTTGCACTCAATGAAAATGTTCTTCTCATTACTGTAAATGAGCCAAGGCCAACGAGTCTCAGTTTGGAAAAAAATATGAATTGTATCATTTCTATTTTAGTAAACATAAAAAAAAAATGTAATAAAAACAGGGGTCCCACCGACCTGAACACCACACAAGGGGTTAAAGCACTTCGGTGAGGCTACGATCCTCCAATCTCCCCTCCTCGATTTGTATAGTCGACTTTGATTGGACAACATTTTTTTCGGATAGTCGGACTGGCAGTTTTGGATCATTCCACTTGGGCGGTGGGGGGGGGGGGGGGTGCTTAATTAAGTTAAATCGGACACTAAGCAGGCAAAACAGCCTTTGGAGTTTAGAAATGTGATTGGCAGTGTGTTCCGTGAACACCAAGAGAAGGAATTCAGGAAGAGTGTGCAAGATATAGAGAATTGTGTTTAAGTTAAATCAGACATTATTAAGCACCCCCCCCCCCCCCCCCCCCACAGCCCACATGGAATGATTTGATTTTTTTTTTGCATTCGACTGAGAGATTGGCAGTCGACTACGGCTCCTTTTCGATCGATATTAGTGGACTATCCTGGTTCCCAAGTCGGGGGTCGCGACCAAAAGGTGGGGCCGCGAGCAGCCACGGGAGGGCCGCGAGATGATTACAAAAAAATTTAAAAAAGAAAATCCAAAAAAACGTTTTTTATTTTTATTTTTTTTCAGGCCACTGAACTTAGAAGCAGGCCAGGACAGTGTTTCTAGTTGTATTCTAAAATTCTATTCTATTGTATTCTAAAATGTGACTATATGGTTTTATATTAACTTAATAAATAAACAAAAACGAAAAATCTACTTATTTCAACAAACATTTCAAACTAAATAACAGATTATGCACATAAAACGCTGAAAACAACCGAAGCAACAATAGTATTTTAATGAGGCTATTATTATTATCATTATTATTTTGCAACAAGTTAGCCTCTCATAAATAGCACATATAAATGAATAACTAACTTGAACTAACTTAATAGGATTGAAGTGATATTTGGCTTAAAAAATCGGTCGCCTGGCAAAAAAAAGAAAAAAAAGAAGCCAGACGATGTGCATTGGGCCGCGGCTCTCTGACGCCTTATTTTCTGGGTCCCCGGCCTGAAAAGTTTGGGAACCCCTGGACTATCGGACTGGTGGAGGTCGGCCCTCGCCTGCGCACACGGCGGGGCGAGCGAGCAGCAGGCACGGCAGGAAAGGGCTACGTTCAGACGGGGGGGGGCCCTGCGCTGCATATTTTTACAGCGTAATTACCATCGTGTTACGACATGTGATGCAACCGAAGGAAATCACTTTGGCCTGTGTGTTAATTGGACCCCTAACTGCTGTGCAGACCTGTGGCGGTGGTCTGAGTAATGTCAGCCCACGGCGCGCTCTGCCCGTCCTAATCACACGCAGCACAAGAAAAACACAGGGTTCAACTGCAGCGCGCAACACGCAACTGTCCAAACACACGGGGGCGCGGTGCGTTACACAGGCCATCCTACCTCGTCAAGGTACGTGTTATCAGGGCCGGCCTGTCCCTACAGGCCATACAGGCGGTCGCCTAGGGCCCCCGAAAGGGGGGGGAGGGGGGGCACTTATAGTAAAAAAAAATAATCTCTATATATTTGTAGCAGGGTGGATTATCCCTGCTTTATGGGAGTGGATGTACACGGCCACCTGGTAGTGAGAACGCAGCAGAGCTGGGTCCGGCTGAGTCCCCGACTGTAGGCCAGGAATGTTTGAAGTGGAGGGTCGAGCAAGCGGGGAGTGGATGGGGGCCTAGGATTCACTAACCTAGGGATGGTGCGCTGGTCCTTCTTACCCTCCAGGGCGATCAGCAGTAGCTCCCCACACACCCACACTTCCCCCAATACTTTCCTGGGCATTGAGCATGAGCATTACCCGGAAAGGAAAAGGGTTAGATAGAATGCACATTAACAGAGTGGTCCCATTGAGCTCTCTTTTACTGAAAGTCTGATTCACGTTACAAAGATTTAGACATTTCCGCACTGGGCACCTAGTGCTCTCGCTCTACAGTACGGACTAAAGTTCTTCCACACTGAGCTAGACACAGTAATAACCCCTTCCCTTTAAGGGTTTATATACTGATTCGCTTCTCCTTAGGTGGGGAAGGAGAGGGGAGGAAGAGGGGGGGAGGGGTGTATAAAGGAGCTATTCAATGGGGATTTTTATAAAAGAACACACATTATTACCACATTCAATGACAGTGGGCCCACGTTGAAAATAAAAGGTCCTATCTATAGCCGGCTTTCCCCAAAATAATAAAAGTCGGAGCGCCCCTAAACACTGTTACCAGCATCAGTTCAAAGCACTGCTTCTCTTCGCCCTTAAAGAGCCCACGCCGCACAGAGGAGAATGTCTACCGATAAAGTTTCAGCTCTCGGAAGCGCTCGCTGTAACTGGCTTGAGTGTACTTAACCAAGTGGCGGGGCCTGCTCCCACCACCAAACATCCGTGTGGTGAGATGGCCGTCGAGAGGTCCCGTGAATAGCAAGCAGCGGGCGGGGCTGGGTAGACGTTGGTCAGGTGACTGCTGGGTTAACGGCTCGGAGGGGCTGGAGAGCGTGCAGTGTAGTGACGTCCGCTGCTGGGCTGAAGGGGTGGGGGCGACACGCGGGCTAAACTGTGGTGCTAGCCTAACTGAAGCTAAGCTGTGGGTCGGGACGACCCCCTGTCATGACGCATATACTTCAGCTAAAACGCAATGGGGGCAATATCTACCACACTCTTCGGCAGTAGCTCGTCTGCTTCTTCGTTCACAATGTCTCTTCCGCATTAACTAAAAGCTAAGCTATCGCATACTCATTACTAACCCGCTTCGTAACTGGGTTTAGGTATCTCGCGTGCTTGATGTCCGGAGCTCCAGCTCCGTGCGACCTCTTCCTTCTCTGGAAAACGATGAAGAGGAAGTTCCTCCGTCGGCGCAGCGCCCTGAGCCCATCCTTCTTCACCTGTGTCTCCCTGCCCAACGTCGCCACCAGCTCCCCCCTGGGCGGTACCTGTATCATGTCCCACTATTAAGTGTCAATGTTAGGATAGGGAGGATCAAGAGCGTCAGCCAGTTACACAACGTCATCGCGAACACAGAGAATGCAAGGAATTAACGTTAGACACATTGAATTATTGTTAGACATATTCAGGTGTCTAAATATTATTATAATGTCGCCAGAGAGTCGATATTTAAAGTGTTTTGTCGTTTATTCCCTGAGTCCGGAAGCACAAAAAGCTAAAAAGCAGTCTTTCTGAGTTCAGAATTGACCAGAGGAACATGTTAGTGTGATCCAGTCCTGAGAGCAGGTTTGATAAACTCCTACATTGAGGAACATGTAGTGTGATCCAGAGAGAGAGCAGGTTTGATAAACTCCTACATTGAGGAACATGTAGTGTGATCCAGTACTGAGCGCAGGTTTGATAAACTCCTACATTGAGGAACATGTAGTGTGATCCAGTCCTGAGAGCAGGTTTGATAAACTCCTACATTGAGGAATATATGTAGTGTGATCCAGTCCTGAGAGCAGGTTTGATAAACTCCTACATTGAGGAATATGTAGTGTGATCCAGTCCTGAGAGAAGGTTTGATAAACTCCTACATTGAGGAACATGTAGTGTGATCCAGTACTGAGCGCAGGTTTGATAAACTCCTACATTGAGGAACATGTAGTGTGATCCAGTCCTGAGAGCAGGTTTGATAAACTCCTACATTGAGGAATATGTAGTGTGATCCAGTCCTGAGAGCAGGTTTGATAAACTCCTACATTGAGGAATATGTAGTGTGATCCAGTCCTGAGAGAAGGTTTGATAAACTCCTACATTGAGGAATATGTAGTGTGATCCAGTCCTGAGAGCAGGTTTGATAAACTCCTTACATTGAGGAATATGTAGTGTGATCCAGTCTGAGAGGAAGGTTTGATAAACTTTTGATAAACTCCTACAGTGAAGTAATGTAAATTGGTAATTTGTTACCGCTTTGTAAATAAACATAATACTGTGAGAGAAATATTATCATGGCATATAGTTTCTGTGTTAAAATACATATTCTATCTCTGATAGCCTTGACTAGTTTAATATAGGTTAACTAACTACTGTAGTATACAGCTTTAAGACACTAGGCGACAGTCTTAACTGTGTTCTTATAAACAACAGCCAAGGTTGAGGAGATGGCATTTGGCCTTTTCTCCAGTTCTAGTGTGAAGGGCCAACAAAGGTTTTCATACAATGATGGGGTTATTCTAGCAGAGTGATAGATAGCATCTAAACGGTCTTAAGGGTGATAACAGCAGCATGTCTATATAT
>NW_028173977.1:10000-18064 GCF_963971535.1 Notolepis coatsorum | reverse complement strand
TCTGAATAGCCGTCTCCTCCCCCTGTCATAACCGTCTCCCCCCCCTGTCGTAAAGGGCCGTGCCCATCGTGCCACCCCTGGTTAAGGACGGGGCATTAGAGAGCTCTGGCGGCTCGGACCCATTGAGCTGGATTAGCCACGGCTGGTCCCATGCTGACTTAAGGGGGGTGGGGGGTGTCTGGTCTGCTCTCGGGGCAGAGCACCGGAGGGGGGGGGGGGGGGGGGGTGTCTGGTCTGCTCTCGGGGCAGAGCACCGGAGGGGGGGGGGGGGGGGGGGGTGTCTGGTCTGGTCTCGGGGCAGAGCACCGGAGGGGGGGGGGGGGGGGTGTCTGGTCTGGTCTCGGGGCAGAGCACCGGAGGGGGGGGGGGGGGGGGTGTCTGGTCTGGTCTCGGGGCAGAGCACCGGAGGGGGGGGGGGGGGTGTCTGGTCTGGTCTCGGGGCAGAGCACTCAGAAGAGGAGCTTCTATCCCCAGGCCATCAGGATGCTCATGTAACATCCACATCCACACATCCGCATGCACACACTCACTTTAAACAAACACTCACCTTAACACTCACTTTAGACACTTTAACACTACATTATGTGTATCTATTTATTAAAGAGATTTGCACTACATTCATACCTCATTTGCATTTGCACCTTGCCTTAAAAAAGTGTCTGTACCTCATTGTCTGCATTTTGACTTCATTGTACTTTAGTTTGTATATTGTATTGTATATTGTATAGTGTTATTCCTCTTTTACTTACTTTTTTACTGTATGAAGCACATTCTCAGGGGCTCATACAGAACCAAGCATTTCACTGTACTGTACATGTACCTTTATACGTGACAAATAAAAACAAACTTGAGCCCTAGCCCTATTTCTGAAAATCTGCCTAAAATACATACCTAAGTAAATTGCTCCACTTCTACAAGGTCCATTTGCATGTTCTTGGTATCTAGGGACATCTATGGATCACAGGGAATGTATTCCCAGTGTCCGAAATATTGTGTCTGTTACTAAGCTCGAGTCAATTGTAATGAACCAATGAATGAACCAAAGGAAATATTTTTTTGTATTTTCTTTTTTCCCGATCTTTGACGGTAAATAACACCATGCTAAAATGACTGGGCACAACCTCTTTGACCTGGGCACAACCTCTTTGACCTGGGCACAACCTCTTTGACCTGGGCACAACCTCTTTGACCTGGGCACAACCTCTTTGACCTGGGCACAACCTCTGTGACCTGGGCACAACCTCTGTGACCTGGGCACAACCTCTTTGACCTGGGCACAACCCCTTTGACCTGGGCACAACCTCTTTGACCTGGGCACAACCTCTTTGACCTGGGCACAACCTCTTTGACCTGGGCACAACCTCTTTGACCTGGGCACAACCCCTTTGACCTGGGCACAACCCCTTTGACCTGGGCACAACCTCTTTGACCTGGGCACAACCCCTTTGACCTGGGCACAACCTCTTTGACCTGGGCACAACCCCTTTGACCTGGGCACAACCTCTTTGACCTGGGCACAACCCCTTTGACCTGGGCACAACCTCTTTGACCTGGGCACAACCTCTGTGACCTGGGCACAACCTCTTTGACATGGGCACAACCTCTTGACCTGGGCACAACCTCTTTGACCTGGGCACAACCTCTGTGACCTGGGCACAACCTCTTTGACCTGGGCACAACCTCTTTGACCTGGGCACAACCTCTTGACCTGGGCACAACCTCTTTGACCTGGGCACAACCTCTTTGACCTGGGCACAACCTCTTTGACCTGGGCACAACCTCTGTGACCTGGCACAACCTCTTTGACCTGGGCACAACCCCTTTGACCTGGGCACAACCTCTTTGACCTGGGCACAACCTCTTTGACCTGGGCACAACCTCTGTGACCTGGGCACAACCTCTTTGACCTGGGCACAACCCCTTTGACCTGGGCACAACCTCTTTGACCTGGGCACAACCTCTGTGACCTGGGCACAACCCCTTTGACCTGGGCACAACCCCTTTGACCTGGGCACAACCTCTTTGACCTGGGCACAACCTCTTTGACCTGGGCACAACCTCTGTGACCTGGGCACAACCTCTTTGACCTGGGCACAACCTCTTTGACCTGGGCACAACCTCTGTGACCTGGCACAACCCCTTTGACCTGGGCACAACCTCTTTGACATGGGCACAACCTCTTTGACCTGGGCACAACCTCTTTGACCTGGGCACAACCTCTTTGACCTGGGCACAACCTCTTTGACCTGGGCACAACCTCTGTGACCTGGGCACAACCTCTTTGACCTGGGCACAACCCCTTTGACCTGGGCACAACCTCTTTGACCTGGGCACAACCCCTTTGACCTGGGCACAACCTCTTTGACCTGGGCACAACCTCTTTGACCTGGGCACAACCTCTTTGACCTGGGCACAACCTCTGTGACCTGGGCACAACCTCTTTGACCTGGGCACAACCTCTTTGACCTGGGCACAACCTCTGTGACCTGGGCACAACCCCTTTGACCTGGGCACAACCTCTTTGACCTGGGCACAACCTCTTTGACCTGGGCACAACCTCTGTGACCTGGGCACAACCTCTTTGACCTGGGCACAACCTCTTTGACCTGGGCACAACCTCTGTGACCTGGGCACAACCCCTTTGACCTGGGCACAACCTCTTTGACATGGGCACAACCTCTTTGACATGGGCACAACCTCTTTGACCTGGGCACAACCTCTTTGACCTGGGCACAACCTCTTTGACCTGGGCACAACCCCTTTCCTCTCACTATGAAGACCTAAGTTTTACTGGATTCTAGGGGTTTCTCTGGAGGGATAGTAGGCCTGTGTCTCTCCTGGAGTCATCCAGGAACAACTCTCGACCTATTTGTACTTGATACTCTGTTTGAGCTAAATAAACCTGTGTTAACTAAGTACATCTTTGATCCGCTTTAAATCCTCCACACTTTGCTACGCTAATTAGAAAGGGACAGTGTTGTGTGTGTGTGTGTGTGTGTGTGTGTGTGTGTGTACACGTGCATTCCTCCATACATGCACATCACATCTGTGCAGATGTGTGTGGTTTACTCGCTTCTCTGGGCTGAATAAGATATTAGCTTCAATATTGATATCGCAGCGCGCGATACAACACAATATCCTTATGCGAAGACGGCAATATGGGCATTTTACAATAACCGTCCAAATAGAGCCTATGATAGATGACAGAGGGTGATGATAAGAGGACAGTCTGGAAGACATGGATCACTTAAGCTCAGAAATAGGATTACGGCATACTGTATATTACAAGAAGATTGGCCCATCCCAGGGAATCCAGTATGAGACGGCACAATGCCACAGGGCTATGTAATACTACTAAAATATGAAACAAGTTTTCAATTACAATAAAATGGGGACTAGAGTCTTAAGCTTAAGCGTAGACTTTAAAATGTATGATTATAATTTGTCGTATATTGTTCAGCCTTACTTGCTTCCCTACATATATATACTATATATCTTTATGTTGCTTCCATCTGGAAGATGCTATAGAGTTCCCCTAGCCCCCCAAAACATATTTAAGAAGTCTTTCATCCCACAAGCCGTTGCTCTGATGAATTATTAGCTTCTCATTTTAACCTTGGTACTGGTTAGGTACCTGAAGCTCTGTGTGTTCTTTCTTTCTTTCTTTCTTTCTTTCTTTCTTTCTTTCTTTCTTTCTTTCTTTCTTTCTTTCTTTCTTTCTTTCTTTCTTTCTTTCTTTCTTTTCTTTCTTTCTTTCTTTCTTTCTTTCTTTCTTTCTTTCTTTCTTTCATCCCTCTGTGTAGGGCCAAATAGCTTTCCAATTTGCTCTGGTTTTGGGTTGATTCTTTCCAATGTGTTGGAAAGTTTTCTTTGTTTTCTTATAATTTGGTTTAGTCCAATGTGGTTTCTGTCTGGTGGCTCTGCTTGTGTTTGTGAGCAGAGTCCCAGAACCATTTGTGACTTTCTTTTAGGCGATTATAGAATTTAAATGCTCTTTTTTTGGATTTTGATAATTAGTGGGTATCTTTCCTAGTTCTGCTCTGCATGCATTATTAGCACTGAATGTTTAGGCCGAGATAGGTGTAGTTTTTTGTGTGTTCTAGGCAAATTGTGTCTTTTTTGGAATATCATAACTTTAGTTTTGGTTAGATTTACTGTCAGTGCCCATGTCTGGGAGAATTTGTGCAGAAGATCAAGGTGCTGCTGTAGCCCTTCTTTTATTGGACCCCAGGAAGAGTAGTCTCACCTTGGTGTGTAGACTAACAGGGATCCCACATAAAAACAACAAAACTTCTGTGTTTGCTAAGGGGATGCACAACCTCTTTGACCTGGGCACAACCCCTTTGACCTGGCACAACCTCTTTGACCTGGGCACAACCTCTTTGACCTGGGCACAACCTCTTTGACCTGGGCACAACCTCTTTGACCTGGGCACAACCCCTTTGACCTGGGCACAACCTCTTTTGACCTGGGCACAACCCCTTTGTCCTGGGCACAACCTCTTTGACCTGGGCACAACCCCTTTGACCTGGGCACAACCTCTTTGACCTGGGCACAACCCCTTTGACCTGGGCACAACCTCTTTGACACTGGGCACAACCTCTGTGACCTGGGCACAACCTCTTTGACATGGGCACAACCTCTTTGACCTGGGCACAACCTCTTTGACCTGGGCACAACCTCTGTGACCTGGGCACACAACCTCTTTGACCTGGCACAACCTCTTTGACCTGGGCACAACCTCTTTGACCTGGGCACAACATCTTTTGACCTGGCACAACTCTTGACCTGGCACAACCTCTGTGACCTGGGCACAACCTCTTTGACCTGGGCACAACCCCTTTTGACCTGGGCACAACCTCTTTGACCTGGGCACAACCCCTTTGACCTGGGCACAGACCTCTTGACCTGGCACAACCTCTTTGACCTGGGCACAACCTCTTTGACCTGGGCACAACCTCTGTGACCTGGGCACAAACCTCTTTGACCTGGGCACAACTCTTTGACCTGGGCACAACCTCTGTGACCTGGGGCACAACCCCTTTGACCTGGGCACAACCTCTTAGACCTGGGCACAACCTCTTTGACCTGGGCACAACCTCTGTGACCTGGGCACACCTCTTTGACCTGGGCACAACCTCTTTGACCTGGGCACAACCTCTGTGACCTGGCACAACCCCTTTGACCTGGGCACAACCTCTTTGACATGGGCACAACACTCTTTGACATGGGCACAACCTCTTTGACCTGGGCACACCCCTTTCCTCTCACTATGAAGACCTAAGTTTTACTGGATTCTAGGGGTTTCTCTGGAGGGATAGTAGGCTGTGTCTCTCCTGGGTCTCTCCTGGAGTCATCCAGGAACAACTCTCGACCTATTTGTACTTGATACTCTGTTTGAGCTAAATAAACCTGTGTTAACTAAGTACATCTTTGATCCGCTTTAAATCCTCCACACTTTGCTACGCTAATTAGAAAGGGACAGTGTTGTGTGTGTGTGTGTGTGTGTGTGTGTGTGTACACGTGCATTCCTCCATACATGCACATCACATCTGTGCAGATGTGTGTGGGTATACTCGCTTCTCTGGGCTGAATAAGATATTAGCTTCAATATTGATATCGCAGCGCGCGATACAACACAATATCCTTATCGCGAAGACGGCAATATGGGCATTTTACAATAACCGTCCAAATAGAGCCTATGATAGATGACAGAGGGTGATGATAAGAGGACAGTCTGGAAGACATGGATCACTTAAGCTCAGAAATAGGATTACGGCATACTGTATATTACAAGAAGATTGGCCCATCCCAGGGGAATCCAGTATGAGACGGCACAATGCCACGGGGCTATGTAATACTACTAAAATATGAAACAAGTTTTCAATTACAATAAAATGGGGACTAGAGTCTTAAGCTTAAGCGTAGACTTTAAAATGTATGATTATAATTTGTCGTATATTGTTCAGCCTTACTTGCTTCCCTACATATATATACTATATATCTTTATGTTGCTTCCATCTGGAAGATGCTATAGAGTTCCCCTAGCCCCCCAAAACATATTTAAGAAGTCTTTCATCCCACAAGCCGTTGCTCTGATGAATTATTAGCTTCTCATTTTAACCTTGGTACTGGTTAGGTACCTGAAGCTCTGTGTGTTCTTTCTTTCTTTCTTTCTTTCTTTCTTTCTTTCTTTCTTTCTTTCTTTCTTTCTTTCTTTCTTTCTTTCTTTCTTTCTTTCTTTCTTTCTTTCTTTCTTTCTTTCTTTCTTTCTTTCTTTCTTTCTTTCTTTCTTTCTTTCTTTCTTTCTTTCTTTCTTTCTTTCTTTCTTTCTTTCATCCCTCTGTGTAGGGCCAAATAGCTTTCCAATTTGCTCTGGTTTTGGGTTGATTCTTTCCAATGTGTTGGAAAGTTTTCTTTTGTTTTCTTATAATTTGGTTTAGTCCAATGTGGTTTCTGTCTGGTGGCTCTGCTTGTGTTTGTGAGCAGAGTCCCAGAACCATTTGTGACTTTCTTTTAGGCGATTATAGAATTTAAATGCTCTTTTTTTGGATTTTGATAATTAGTGGGTATCTTCCTAGTTCTGCTCTGCATGCATTATTAGCACTGATGTTTAGGCCGAGATAGGTGTAGTTTTTTGTGTGTTCTAGGGCAATTGTGTCTTTTTTGGAATATCATAACTTTAGTTTTGGTTAGATTTACTGTCAGTGCCCATGTCTGGGAGAATTTGTGCAGAAGATCAAGGTGCTGCTGTAGCCCTTCTTTTATTGGACCCCAGGAAGAGTAGTCTCACCTTGGTGTGTAGACTAACAGGGATCCACAATAAAACAACAAAACTTCTGTGTTTGCTAAGGGGATGCCAGGTGCTGCAGTTTGTTCCAATGTTCTCTCTCTCTCTCTCTCTCTCTCTCTCTCTCTCTCTCTCTCTCTCTCTGTCTCTCTCTCTGTCTCTGTCTCTGTCTCTGTCTCTCTGTCTCTGTCTCTCTCTCTCTCTCTCTCTCTCTCTCTCTCTCTCTCTCTCTCTCTCTCCCCCCCCCCCCCTCCCTCTTGAGATATACAGTATAGTCAGGTTTGCTGCTCAGCTCACCACAGGTCTGGGGTCATCTGGGGTCATGCCCCAAAGGTCCGTGAAAGAAAACAAACGTGACCTTTCACATCTGGCTTTGAATAGACCTCTAGTGGAGGAGAGACGTCTCGCGTGGCCTGTCGACGTGGAGAACGGGGCCTCTGACACAGCTTTGGTTAGACACACACACACACATACACAAGCACACGCACACACACACACACACACACATACACAAGCACACATGCACACGTGCACATGCCACACACACACGCACACACACACGCACACACATACACGCGCACATACCCACACATGCACATATACACGGCACATGCACACACACTGACATGAGATTCACTATCTTAAGATTCAATCTTTTTAACCTTTTTTGAAACATTAAAATCAGGTAATACTTTTATTATCTAAAATCGATGTCTAGTGTTATGAGTATAGAGTGTAGAGTTATGGAATATATATAAATTATATAGTAATATGGAACTCTTTCAATCAAAGTTATAGGTAGCATTTGGCAGACTACCTTCTCTCTCTCAATCTAGAAGAGTGACGTAAAAGTCGCATGCATTCTGATATGACTGTTCAGATTGAGGTCACATTGCAAAAAAATCAGACCTGTATCTGATTTAGGACCAGATTATGAAAGTTGCCCAAATCAGAATTGAAAAGATCAGATTTGTGCTGTTCACACTGTCGTGAAAGAATCCGATCTGAGTCACATTATGAGCAAACATCACATCCTCGACCTTTGACCTCTTCGTTAAACCACGGGGGAATGAGAAGCCGAGGCCCTCATTAGCAAAAAAGACACAGTGTCAACTGGAAGGCCAGGTGGAGGGAAACCTCAGGAGACAGTCTCTCTCTCTCTCTCTCTCTCTCTCTCTCTCTCTCTCTCTCTCTCTCTCTCTCTCTCTCTCTCTCTATCTCTCTTTCTCTTTCCCTCTCTCTCTCTCTTTCCCCCTCTCTCTCTCTCTCTCTTT
>NW_028173977.1:0-2500 GCF_963971535.1 Notolepis coatsorum | reverse complement strand
GGAGTTGTGTGACCATGGTTACGTCTGGGTGGGGGGCCGGGCCCCAGGCGCTGCTCCTCTGCCTCTCCGTCTGTCTGTCCCAGCAGGCCCACCTCAGCAGCACCCAGTGCACCCGGAAGGAGCACCCCGTCGTCTCGTACCAAGGTGAGCTCGGCGGTTTAACCCTTTCACTGCCGCACTACCAAAACGGTTAACCCTTTCACTGCGACAATACACAGAAGGTTAGCCCTTTCACTGCCACACAACAGCAGGTTAACCCTTTCACTGCCACACTACAGAGGGTTAACCCTTTACTATCACACTACCGATGGTTAACCGCATTACTCTGTCTGATTTGTCTGAAAGTCTGATTTGTCACAAACTGGGGGGGTTTGAAGATTCTTTTAGATATTGGATGTGAGAATTGTATTAGCAATGCTAGTGGGAGGTCCATGGGGTTCATTAGCATCCTGCAAAAACCACGTCCTAACCATTTGACAACCTTGTTAACCTCTTAAGCATCGGACGGCTCGACGGCGGGCCGTCACGCACTTAAAAACTTAAAAGCAGGAATCTGGCAACCAGTAAACCAGAAATGTGAGTACACATTGCACAAAACTTTTACTTCAGTGTGTTCATACCTCTGTTACTCTATTTCATTAGCACTCAAAGTGATTTGTCTTTATTGTGTAAGAAACTTCAGAATGTTACCCTTCAAAAGAGACCAGACTCGTGCATGTGCTATAAATATAAAGTATAATAAATCGCAAATTATTTTGGGTATGCAATCATCAAAAACGAAATATAAATAGAAGGACTAAAAACACATCATTTGTTATTAAATTACTAGTAGGTATGATATGGGTGCTGATACCGGTCTGATACCAGGTCGAAATAGGGTGTCCCGTATTGGGACGTAACGATAAAATTCCAAGAGCCGATGTGAAACGTCAGAAGTTAAAGCGGATCGACTTGATGTTCCATATTCGTGACACACGGAGCCATGTTGGATCTCTCTGGACGTCACTCCACACGGAGCCATGTTGGATCTCTCTGGACGTCACTCCACACGGAGCCATGTTGGATCTCTCTGGACGTCACTCCACACGGAGCCATGTTGGATCTCTCTGGACGTCACTCCACACGGAGCCATGTTGGATCTCTCTGGACGTCACTCCACACGGAGCCATGTTGGATCTCTCTGGACGTCACTCCACACGGAGTCCACGCTACTCGGTACAAGTAACGGATCGAGGCGTCACTCGAAAGCGGACAATGCTTCAAAGCACACGTTCAGTAATAATAGAGTCGGTATCGGCGGTGAATATGTATAAATGGCAAATGGCTGCATTTATATAGCGTTTTTATCCAAAGCGCTTTACAATTTGTTCCTCACATTTTACCCATTCACACACACATTCACACACCGATGGCGGAGGCCACCATGCAAGGTGCCAACCTGCACATCGGGAGCAATTAGCGGTTAAGTGTCTTGCTCAAGGACACTTCGACACGCTGCCCGGGAGAAGCGGGAATCGAACCGGGAACCTCCGGATTACCAGACGGCTGCTCTACCTCCCAATCCACTGTCGCCGACCAGACGGCTGCTCTACCTCCCAATCCACTGTCGCCGACATGAGATGGCCGCCTCCCTGATTACTAGCAATAGACTGAGCAGCATTGGCGACACACGTCTTAATACGCTAGAGCAGAGTTTCTCCACGGGGGCGGTGCTACCCCAGAGGGGGCGTTCAGAGGGTTGGTACTACCCCCGAGGGGGCGTTCAGAGGGTTGGTACTACCCCCGAGGGGGCGTTCAGAGGGTTGGTACTACCCCCGAGGGGGCGTTCAGAGGGTTGGTACTACCCCCGAGGGGGCGTTCAGAGGGTTGGTACTACCCCCGAGGGGGCGTTCAGAGGGTTGGTACTACCCCCGAGGGGGCGTTCAGAGGGTTGGTACTACCCCCGAGGGGGCGTTCAGAGGGTTGGTACTTGGTACTACCCCCAAGGGGGCGTTCAGAGGGTTGGTACTTGGTACTACCCCCGAGGGGGCGTTCAGTGTGTCGGGGGGCACTGGGTGCAGAATGGTTGAAAAGGGGGGCGTCGAGATGCTCAAAGGGGGCACTAGTTTATTTAATTTATTCATCATTGTTTTAATATCAGGACAACAACTGGAGTGGAACCAGAGAAGAGTGAGCACAATCCAAAATCCCACAGAATCAGAGCAAGAGTCACTTTATAGCAAAGAAATTATTTATTTGTCCAGATGTTTACTGAATATGAAATATATTAGACCCATTGTTAGAAGCTTTCACTTGACACACTGACCAATAAACGGAGCCAAATAGAAACATTAATGGCTGAGAATTTCATAGATATCCACGTTAAACAAAAAAATCATCAACATTGAGAGCCTACATTTTTTATTCCCATTGGGTGTAGGGAGTTGGGGGGGGGGTGGTTATGGGACATGGACATCAGATAGGGGGCGTTGACCCAAAAAAGGTTGAGAACCACTGGTCT
>NW_028173978.1:2500-29137 GCF_963971535.1 Notolepis coatsorum | reverse complement strand
TTACTATATCTATATCTGTACATATCCCTTACCTCTTACTAGTTACCATGGCCGTAGCCAGCTATGAGGCCACCGAGGTCTGGACCTCGGTAACTATTTGTAACAATTAAAAAAAATATATAAATATTTTTTTATTTAAAATAATTAAAATAATTATAATAAAATAATTATTATAATTATTTTTTTATATATATATAGAAATATCACAATATAAATGTACACTCGGAGTTGAAAATGTCCGGCAATGTCTGATGTTTGGCAAAGGTACTCCCCCTGCATCGCTACAGCACTACTTGGTCGCTTCTGCCCAGGCAGGGGACATGCAGGTGGCTTTGCTTTGAACTAACCTTACTTGTTCAAAGCATGCGCGCGCTTGTGACAGAACAGCAGTGACTGGCAAGCCTGCGCCGTGGTGGGCTGTTTGGTCAAAGACCGGCCCACTAGCCTGGGACAGCGGCCCATTTGGTACTGACTGACACTGGGCTGGCCCAATAATCATATCTCTTACTAAGCCCCCCCCCCCCCCCCCCCCCCCCCCACTAGGCTGGGAACAGCGGCCCATTATGCTGGCCCGCCGCCCAATCACATCTCTTAATAAGCCCCCCCCCCCCCCCCCTCCTCTCTCACCTGTTTCTCGTGTGAGAACATTACTTATTTAGAGCGGAAAAAATGGACAAACAGAAGAAGCGTAAAGGGGGTGCGGAGAAATTGCGGGCGAAAAAAAATCTAAAATCTAGAGGTGGATGCTGCAAAATATAATAAAATCACAGACATGTTTGCTGCAGCTTCAACGTCGTCACCCACAATGATAGTGCAGCAGGCTGTGCAGCAACAGCCTCAGGTAGCCAGCCAGGCAGAGACACAGGCAGCAGGGCCGAGGAGGGACAGTAAGCAGCAGGACGAGGTTTGTGTGTGCCATCACTGCCATGGTGATGTCGATAATAATATGAATGATAACGTTATTTGGTCAGCATCGCGTTGGCTAAGCTAAGCCACGTTACTGTGACTCTGAGTGACCTAGGTCCAGCACTACTAACGAGACGCTTCCACCTAGTGGCCGGCGGTAATTTTAGTTTGGGTCAAACTCCCCAAACAAACACGCACACCATTGATTTAATTGCCATATAAATCACACATACAAAGATCTAACTATTACTCCTCTCGGAACATGAATATAAAACAAAAAGGTGATCTATTAACTGTGTAAACCTTATGCAATATTCATCATTGATATTTGGATACTTGAAATCTGTATGAAGATGAGTAGTTAGTATCAAATGAAATAAGATGGAACAGCTCCATGCATTCACTGAATTAACAACTATTTGCTCATTACCAGTATGGTATTGTTTAAATTGTACAGCTTTTTGCACATCTTTGTCAGGGAATTCCAACCATTCTGGACCTGAATGTACCAGTTAATTGTAATCATCTCTCTCTCCTTATGTCTAGTCAAGCCAGGTTGTGGAGGAAGAGATCCTGAGCCTGCTATGATGCAGGTGTTTTTACATCACCACCCAAAACAAGATTCAGCCAAGAGTGAGTGAGTACACTGGTCCACTTGGACTGGTCCACTTGTCCATGGCACTTACTACCCAGCGTTGTAGTGGTTTGGGGGAATAGTACAGTAGGTATGCATATTTAAGGCGACCGCAAGGATGGTGTACCGGTGGGTGGTGTCCGACCGATTATGGTGGGTCGGTCTGGGCCAAAAAAATAAATGGACCTCCCTAATTTCTAAACCCTGGCTACAGCCCTGCTACTATATCTATATCTGTACATATCCCTTACCTACTCTTACTAGTTACACTGCTGGCCAGTACGACTTACTACCATAGTGTCTTTATACCCGTATCACTGTGCATATTAATACTACAACTCTGTACATACATCGGATTAGCACTACACTGAGTAGTACAAATGTATTTATTTTATACCCAGTTTAATCACCAGTACATTGTATAATACTATTGCAATTTACTGTTACATTTGCACTCTGGTTGGATGCCAAACTTCTTTTTGTTGTTCTGTACATTCTTTTTGCCGTATACATTTTAATCTAATCCAATCTAATCCAATCTAGTAGATCTACAGTACTGGCTCACACTGATGACCGTCTTTAACACACTGCACAAACACACACACACACACACACACACACACACCACACACACACGAATACACACAATCCAGAGGAAATGTGAGGTCTAGGTGATGTGTGTTCAGGGAGCAACGCTCAGGGTTAAAATCAAAGCAGCATTTATTGCCTCTGAACAGACTAAAGAGGGGGGGTCGGGGGGGGGGGGGGGGGGTCAACAATAACAAGAACACCCTCTAGTGAAAACACGAGGACGGACCACTCCCAAAAACTGACCCGGGGCCAGCGTGTGGTCTGCTGTCCAAACAGGGCCTTTATGAGCTACACGGCAGCCCCAGGGGTCAGGGGTCAGGGGGCCGGAGGAACTCACACTCACACCCTCTCCAGGCGGGGGGGTGGGGGGGGGGGGAGGGCTTGTGACTGACAGAGCCCACAGTCAGGGAGGAACACAGTCAATCACTCAGAGAGAGAGAGAGAGAGAGAGAGAGAGAGAGAGAGAGAGAGAGAGAGAGAGAGAGAGAGAGAGAGAGAGAGAGAGAGAGAGAGAGAGAGAGAGAGAGAGAGAGAGAGAGAGAGAGAGGGAGAGGAGAGAGAGCGAGAGAGAGAGAGAGAGAGAGAGAGAGAGAGAGAGAGAGAGAGAGCGAGAGAGAGAGAGAGAGAGAGAGGGAGAGAGAGAGAGAGAGAGGGAGAGAGAGAGAGAGAGAGAGAGAGACAGAGACAGACAGACAGACAGACAGACAGACAGACAGACAGACAGACAGACAGACAGACAGACAGACAGACAGACAGACAGACAGACAGACCTGCATGGCCACATGTACAACAGCCAACTAACAATTAAATTACTGCAGTGTGAACAGAAAGGTCAGAGGAATATTTACCCTCCCCCATGTAGTAATCTATTAAGTTTAGTGGAGCTGTGAACTGGAACAAATTACCTTTGCATATAAAAAGCACAGGTAACCAACATCTTTAAAAAAATAAATTGGCTAATGGAGAATCTGGAAACATAGAGGCAGCTCAGCAGTAGCAGCAAAACGTTAGTTTTAGTCGTATTTTTCAGTATCTGAAATACAGGTAGTATTGTCATAGGTGACTATGTCTTTTTAGACGTTGTCCTGTAAATATCTGTATTTGTATATTCAGATTCAGATTCAGATTCAGATTCCTTTATTAAGCCATTTGTGTAAAAATAAAAACACATTGGTAATTGTTGCGGCATTACAGTGTATGCATTTTTAATTTCTTTTTTTCACAGTAACAACAACACCAACACAGACACGGGACAAAAACAGTGCAGTGGAGGATTAATAATTTAAAACATAATATATATAAAGTGTAAAGTGCAGAGTTCCAGTAAAGACCAGTGAAGTGAAGTGTCATTGTGCCATATGTATATGTATTATATATGTATGTGTATGTGTATGTGTATGTGTATGTGTATGTATATGTGTATGTGTATGTGTATGTGTATCTGTATCTGTATTGTCCCAGTAACAGCAAGGACCATGATGACATTGGACTATGTTGGCCAGACTGTCAATACAGAACAAAAACAGTCTGGCCAACATAGTCAAGATGGCCAGCAAGATAATTGGGACCCAGCAGCTTTCCTTGACAGACATTTATGACAGACAAATTCTGCGGAAGGCTCAGACGATCTTAGACAGCTCTGACCATCCTCTCTTGGAGGAGTTTGTCTGTTTAGCAAAAGAAAAAAGAAAAGAAAAAACCCAAAGAAAGAATGAAAGAAAGAAAGAAAGAAAGAAAGAAAGAAAGAAAGAAAGAAAGAAGAGAAAGAAAGAAAGAAAGAAAGAAAGAAAGAAAGAAAGAAAGAAAGAAAGAAAGAAAGAAAGAAAGAAAGACAGACAGACAGACAGACAGACAGACAGACAGACAGACAGACAGACAGACAGACAGACAGACAGACAGACAGACAGACAGACAGACAGACAGACAGACAGACAGACAGACAGACAGACAGACAGACAGACAGACAGAAAGAAAGAGGACAGGAATAAAGAAAAGATTGGAGATATCAAAGACACCCAGATGGGCAGAGAGGGAAAAGACAGAGATGAGAGAGAGAGAGGAGAGAGAGAGAGAGAGAGAGAGAGAGAGAGAGAGAGAGAGAGAGAGAGAGAGAGAGAGAGAGAGAGAGAGAGAGAGAGAGAGAGAGAGAGAGAACTGTCTAGATGAAGAGGGAGTGAGTATCCACTGCTGTGGCAAAGACTGGCTCATTCTGTGAAATAAGCTGTAGGAAGTGTGTGTGATTGTGTGTGTGTGTGTGTGTGTGTGTGTGTGTGTGTGTGTGTGTGTGTGTGTGTGTGTGTGTGTGTGTGTGTGTGTGTGTGTGTGTATGTGTGTGTGTGTGTGTGTGTGTGTGTATGTGTGTGTGCGTGCGCGCGCGCGCGCGCGCGTGTGTGTGTGTGTGTGTGCGTGTGTGTGTGTGTGTGTGTGTGCGTGTGTGTGTGTGTGTGTGTGTGTTGCCAGGTGATTTATGGGCCCTGTCTCCCTCTGCCAGCAGTTTGTCTGTTCTAGCATGGAGGATGAATGGCCCACTGTCAGCTCAGCCTGAAACCTCTCTCTCTCTCTCTTTCTCTCTCTCTCTTTCTCTCTCTCTCTCTTTCTCTCTCTCTCTCCTCCCTCCTCAAATTACCTTTCTGTCTCTCCTCCCCTCCTCCCTCTCTCTTTTCCCCTCCATGCTATCTTATCTCCCCATGCTGCGCCCTCTTCCTTTGCGCCTTGTCATCCCCAGTTCCTCTCACCCACAACCCCTCTCTCTCTCTCTCCTCTCTCCTCCTCTCTCTCCTCCCCTCTCTCCTCCTCTCTCTCTCTGTTCACTTGGTTGATTTTGATCCTCATTCTCATTGTTTTATCTCTCCTGCTCTCTGCTGGTCTCTCCTCTTCCTGTCACCGCGGCTACCATGTCTTCAGAGTGATGGCCGCCGATCTGAGACACACAGCCTCACTCCCCTCCTCCTCCTCAGGATCACAGTCTCGGCCCGTGAGGGACGGACGTCGCAGAATACTGACCTCGGATCAGAATCTATCGGGATATTTCATCGACTGCTGTGTGCATGTCTGTCAGTGAGTCACTGGCCTTACTGTCTATCCCTGTCTCTGCTCCAGTCCCTGTCCTATTCTATATTATAGAATACATGTCCCTACTATAGTCCCTGTCCTATTCTATATCCCTGTCCTTACTCTAGTCCTTGTCCTATTCCGTGTCCTTCCTGTTCTACATCCCTCCCCCGTCTCAGAGTGAGTGGATGCTGAGGTGGTTTGTTTTAGGCTTGGCACCCTGACAGAGGTCACTGCTAACAGGGCCACTAATGAAGCGGTCATAGAGACTAAGGTTAGGTAACAGCAGCGTTTAGCTAATGCCAAGTGTCTCCACATGCTGTGGCTTGATTGATTGATTGATTGATTGATTGATTGATTGATTGATTGATTGATTGATTGATTGATTGATTGATTGATTGATTGATTGATTGATTGATTGATTGATTGATTGATTGAACATGCTATTAACAGATTGCAGAATGGGTACAGTACAGTACATCTCAATACACACAATTGTTAAGGGGATGCAGACCAGAGAAAGACTTTCGTCTTGTTTACATCAGGGTCCCCCGTTTTCAATTCATCATAACATATATGACATACATGGCATACAGATAGACAGTACTGCTACATCTATACATTCATGACATACCAGATTTACAAATACAGTACTGTTTGTGATACAAAAAGAGTAAAAAAAAAAAGAAGAGACTATATACATTTGACGAAGAAACTGTACATTGTAGGAGGTGGGGTGGAAGGGGGGGGTTGGGTAGGTGGGGTGGGGTGGGGGGGGGGGAACTGTACATTGGATTATCGCCAAAACCTTACTAAGTCCAAGAAGAGGGTCTCGTGGATTACTGGGTTAGGACATTTACTGTACATTGGAGGGGGGGTTGGGTTAGGGTATTTACAGGGGCCAGTTTCTAATTGCAGTCTCCCGTATAGGTGCTCCTTGAGAGTGGTTTTAAAAGTGGGTAGTGATTCACATTCCTTTACAGCTGTGGGTAGGGCGTTCCACATTGATGTGGCATAATTGCGAGACGTGTTTAGTCCCTTGTTTGAGCCGAATCTGGGTTTAACATGATTTGTGGAGCTCCCTCTGGGTGTTGTGGTCGTGGTATTCACTGACCTTTGGGAAGTATTTTCACATGTACATGGGTACCTTAGTTGTATAGTGTATCTTGTAGACCAGGCCCATTGCAAGTTGCTGTACTCTGTCGTCTACTCTAAGCCATCCTAGGTAGTCAAAGTGGGCAGGGGTGAGGTGGGTTCTAGGAGTAAGGTCAAGTAGTAGTCTGACCAGTTTGTTTTGTGATGTTTGTAATCTTGTTTTTAGCGCCTTTGAGGTGCTTTGGTACCATGAGGTGCAAGCATAGTCGTAGTACCCTTGAATAAGTGCTCCTGCCAGAGTCTTCAGTGTATTCTTGTTTACCAGAGAGAAGATCCGGTACAAGAATCTAGTTTGTGGCTATACTGGATATGAACAGTGAACAGGATGAACAGTGTTCCTGCTGGCTTGCTAGCTAGTGCATACCTGGGCCGCAGGAAATGTCAAACAATTTCCCTATGTACTGTACTTAGCGGTTCGCTCCTATTTGACCGGGCCCAGCGGTAAGCGACTCATGTGTGGAAGTCAGATCTCATGAAATGTTTACAAAATATATATATTATCACAGTTTCAATGTTTAAGAACATATTTACTGCAACAGCTAACAGTTATATTGTCTCTAAATAGTAAAAACCTTTGTAGGAAGTATGTGACACTTAGTACCTACCTAGTACTATTGGATTTTCTCAGTTTTTATGTATGACACCACACGTCATTTGAAAGCTTACATTCTGTACTTTTATAATCAGTAAAAATCTGAAAATGGGGGGAGGGAACCAGGGAACCACAAACTGCTGGGCTCGGTCACATAATTTGCTCAAACTTGCAACATGTAGTCTATTGTATTTCTATTGTTGGGGTTAACTTGTGGAACAATGCTGATACACATTTAAGAATGAGTAATTCGCTTTTGGTTTTTAAGAAAATGGTTTGTATAGCTATTTTTGAAGATAAAAAATGTGAATAATAATTGTTTTGTTATTTTCTTTTAGAATACTGTTTTGGAGTCTTAATTTTGTTAAGAATATAGAACAGGCATGTATAAGCATTATGCTTCAGTCTGTACCTTTTCAGTCACTGCCTGAATCAAAGATTGTTAAATGGTTAAATTATTGTGTATATTGTATTGTGTGATTACTGAATAAACTACTACTACTACTACTACTACTACTACTACTACTACTACTACTACTACTACTACTACTACTACTACTACTACTACTACTACCATGGCCGCCTAGTTATAGTTGAAAGTGGGGGTGCAAGATTATTAAGTGACAGGCAAGGGGTGGTTTGGAGGGGGTCCAACACGACACAATCTTTGGAAACTTTAAAACGTGCTATTAAGTGTCATTGCGTATTATTAATTTGATTGAAATTACGTAGTTATGGTTACATTTATATATTGGGGGGGGGACATATCATATTTTTCATATGATCAAAAAGTGGGGGTGCAAAAGCACACGTTTGCTCCCCCAAGTTCAATTGTGGGGGTGCAGCTGCTCCACTTGCTCCATTGCTCAGGCGCCCGTGACTACTACTACTAATCACACACCAAGCAATGGTTGTAATATTTTATACAGTCTGGTAAGAAATGCAAACAAGAAAACCTGCAGAGCCGGCAAGGAGTCAAGGGTCGTTTCTATGGTAATCAAACAAAAGAGGAAACTTGTGACTACAAACGGAGCTATGAAAATTTAGTTGGGTGTGAGTTTTATTGTTTGTATTTCTTACCAGGCTATATATAACATTACAACCCTCCTTGGTCTGACCCCTCCTTATTTGATACACCTGTTAAAATTGTCATCTACTCCCTGTAACACCAGAGCTGCTCACCATATGTATCTCGCCGTGTTGTTAACACTTCCTTTGGTCAGTCCTCCTTCCAATTGGCTGCTCCCAGCAGTTGGAACAAGATGCGAAAAACTTTGAAAATGGACACATTGATCCCCCGCACTACTAGAACAGCCATGGAGAAAATGTCACTGATTCCCGCCGGAAGGGGTCAGATGACCCCACAGCTTATATGAGAAATATGAGAGAAATAAACAGTGTAAACTATATAATTACCTCTTAATATAAAAATATGAGGTTTACCACAGGTTTGAGTGACAAAAAATAAATAATAATAATAATAATAATAAATGAAAATATTATTTTTTTTAATTTTTCTTTTGGATGGAAGAGCCACACATTGACGGGCAAAGAGCCACATGCGGCTCGCGAGCCATGGGTTGGCCACCCCTGCGCTAGACACTCGCAAAGTGCTGTGACTTTCCACATATATATTCCATTGTGGAATAACGTTCTAATTACATTTTCCTGAAGTCATTTAGAAATTTCAGAAACCGTGGCAGATAAAACGGGTACTTTTAGGGAAAGTCATTGAGTGACAGAGCTGGAGCTCGACCGAGTGACGAAGATACATTTATTGAAAATGCCTAGGGGTCATGTGACCCCTTGTTGGCTGTGCTATTAAGGACTCCATTGCAGAGTATTTTACACACACCTGCAACTGTCACCCAGCCTTTTAACTGTGATCAGTCTGTTCTGCTTCATGTCTTACATACCTTGTCATTTGATTTGGTTGTTTGTTTGATTACTTCCCTTACCTCAGCCTGGTTAAATAAAGATTAAATAAATAAAGTAGGTGTGCTTTGTGCGTGATTATATGTTGCGAATTTATAATTTTATAATGCAGGACTTAACTCAGAAGTCTTTATTCGGCATGCAACGACATGCAGTGATGGGCGGCACACACACACACACACATGTGCACTGTTTTTATATGAGCGAACTCGTAATTACATGGGGAAATTGTACAATGTTTTCTGCAGTCTGTGTGCTAGCAAGCTAAGAGGCTGTTGCAACTAGACATGACACAGCAGAAATAATGATGCTGTCGATCGGTAATTGGCGGGGGTTCTCTTTAGAACTCTTCAAAACTCCCACAAACAATAGCGTAGTCAGAACAAGTATGGTTGGTGTTCTTTATTCGCCGGCCTCCCACAGTGCAGAGATGACATTTACTTACACACAGTGACACAAGCGAAATAACAAAACATAAATAAAAATACACTACACTATACAATGAGTTCCACAATAACTCACAATACAGACTGTGACATCCTCCGGGCACGACACAATTAACACAAGTCGATTTCTTGAACTGATTTTAATGAAGCTTGTTCATTCTCCATCCAAACCGTAAAATCTGTATAACATACAAATGCATACAAAAGATACCATTAACATTGAAAGTCCATTAAAACCGTGGTCAGAACATCAACTGTCACATATACCAAATCATCATCCAAAACAATCAATACCTTATTGGCTGCGTGCCAGTATAAGAGAACATCGATGCGTTATGGTGTTATGTCTTTGATCCTTATCTTGGAAGATTGTCTTGTTAAGTTGTCTTGATGGATTGTTTTTTGCTTGTTAAGATTGATAGGAAAGTCAATAATCCACCCACACGTCACTGGATACCAGGTGGACCAAGTCTCGTGAGATGAAATAATTGCACAAACAAATAGAAATAGTGCGCCACTAATATATCTTATATAAACCCATAAGAAATACAATGAAATACAATTGTGTGTATTATTATTAATATACAAAAATAAGCATATAAAATTGTAAACTAACTATATTAACCAACTGTTAACCATGGCTGCAGTTACACAGACTAACAAAACACTTACGGAGCTTCACTATGTTACCTATACTTTGTAATTGAGCAGGTGACGCCTCCTCTGCTTGGCCAAAACGGCCCTCATGTACACCTGGTATAGCCTCACATCAGGCTTCACACAGGTGCCACACGTAATTAATTAACAACCTACACAGGTGCGTGCTATGCTCACTAGCCTTCTCTCCACTGGTTCTCAGGAGTCGATGTGAGTGAGTCACGTTCAGCTCACTAGCCTTCTCTCCACTGGTTCTCAGGAGTCGATGTGAGTGAGTCACGTTCAGCTCACTAGCCTTCTCTCCACTGGTTCTCAGGAGTCGATGTGAGTGAGTCACGTTCAGCTCACTAGCCTTCTCTCCACTGGTTCTCAGGAGTCGATGTGAGTGAGTCACGTACAGCTCACTAGCCTTCTCTCCACTGGTTGTCAGACCTCAGGAGTCGATGTGAGTGAGTCACGTTCAGCTCACTAGCCTTCTCTCCAGTGGTTGTCAGGCCTCAGGAGTCGATGTGAGTGAGTCACGTTCAGCTCACTAGCCTTCTCTCCACTGGTTCTCAGACGTCAGGAGCCGATGTGAGTGAGTCACGTTCAACTCACCCAGTGGTTGTCAGGCCTCAGGAGTCGATGTGAGTGAGTCACGTTCAGCTCACTAGCCTTCTCTCCACTGGTTCTCAGACGTCAGGAGCCGATGTGAGTGAGTCACGTTCAACTCACCCAGTGGTTCTCAGGCCTCAGGAGTCGATGTGAGTGAGTCACGTTCAGCTCACCCAGCCGGGGGGGTCTGGTTTCAGCTCTAATGCAGTGAAGATCGCCGGGGTCAGTTCAGGGGAGCGGCCTTGGCAGTTTTCTCACTCCAGCGGCTTTGATTACTCTCCCGGTTTCATTCCATATAATTTTTTTTTCTTTTTTTACATCCCCCCCATTTCAATTTGAAACTGATTCAATTTGGCGAGAGAGGAGAGGAGTCGGGTTCCCGCATATCCTCGTCAGCATAATTTCACAATGTCGAGGACGGAGAGGAGAAGAGGGCGAGAGGGAGAGGAAGAGCGAACCTGCAGATGAAAAAAGGAAAGATGAATTAGAGGGGGGGAGAAGGAGATGATGAGGGTTTAAAAATAAAGAGAAGGTCGAGAGGAGAGGAAGGAGAGAGAGAGCAGATTATGAAGGGGAGGGGGGCATTTCCAGCGAGGCGGTGTGGGGTGGGTGGGGGGGGAGGGGTAGACCAAAGCTTCAAGAGAGGTTAGCGCTAATGCGGCCAAACGTATGATTCGCCAAAGACGAAATCACAAGGAACAGGTGAGAGAGAGGAGGGAAAGAGGGAAGAAGGATGAGAGGAGGGTGGGGTGAAGGGATAGAACGAGGGAAGAGGAGGGGGTGGTGAAGAGAGAGAGAGGTCTGGAAGTGGAGAGACCACCCAAAACGCTGCAAGAGAGGCAGATGTCCCAATTTGTCAGCGTGATTACACCCGACGACTTGTCACAGCGCGAGCTCTCGCAGAGTGCCGGCGCGAGTCGACTTCGCTCGCTCGTGACAGGGCCGCTGCGATGGCGGGGGGGGGGGGGGGCGTGGGAAGAGAGACGTATCGGTGTCGGGTTTTACCGTCTGCTTTCGATGGTGAGGGACTGTATTATCTGAGAGGGAGTTGGAAGTGAGTCTCGGAGTTGAGAGATACGATTCACTCCAACGCCTCGGCCTTCCGTCTGTATCGAGAACCAATCACACGACTTGTCCCGCCTCTTATCTGTGACATCACGCTGATTTGCAGTTTCCCAAAGGATCTTTTACAAAAGATGGAGGGTGACCTGTGAGAGTTTAGATTATATGAAGGAATTTTTTTGTCCATGTAAATCAGGGGTATCAAACTCGCGGCCCGCAGGCCAATTGCGGCCCGCTGGATGATATTTTGCGGCCCCCTACTTGACATAAAAGTTAAAAAATAAATAAAAAAAATCGTTTACATTTTTTTTTTTTTTTTTTTAATGTTGTGGGACTTGTACAGCACTTTGTTCAACTTTGTCAGTGCTGTAAAGTTTAAACCTTTTTAAATCTTAGACAAACAAAACACTTTGCTTTCATGAAATATTGTAAGCCGTCATTTGAGGCTTTATAAAAGCAGCACAATGAACACAAATCTGTCAGTGCCGAGTCCGACCTCATCTTAAATAACAAACAGCATTGCTTGTTGTAGTTAACAAAGAGAGGCAGAGTTGATTTTGCAAAAAAAAAAAAAAAAAAAATCATATATATATAATATTTGATGCGGCCCAGCCTCACCCAGACTCTACCTCCAGCGGCCCCCAGGTAAATTGAGTTTGAGACCCCTGATGTAAATGGTAAATAGACTGCATTTACACATTCACTCACACATTCACACAGACGGCGTGTGGCAACCATGCAAGGTGCCAACCTGCTCACCGAGAGCAGTTAGGGGTTAAGTGTCTTGCTCAAGGACACTTCGAACACAATGCTGCCGGGAGGAGCCGGAAATTGAACCAGGAACCTTCCTGATTACCAGACGACCGCTCTACCCCCTGAGCCACTGGCCTTCCAGCTGTATACACATGATAGTATGACATCACAGATTACAGGTTATCTGACTGACAGAGTTATACATGTTCACACGTACTGACTGTTAAGTTTGACTGACATTCCCCCTTTTTTTTTTTCTTTTTTTTTCTTTTTCCCCCTCCATTTTCCTCCGATTTTCTCCCATCCCAATGTTAGTCGTATGCCAATTCCCAGTCCCTTCCTGGTCGCTGCGCACTTACCCCCCACAGTCAGATCATCTGGGAGAGTGGAGGCTACCACGTGCTTCCTCCGACACACGTCCAGCCAATCACCGCTTCTTTTCACCTGGCAGCGCGGATTCTCATTGAGAGGGCGTAGCGTGTGGGAGGACCACACTATCCCCCTCACGTCCAATCCGCGCTTAGCAGGCGCTCCGACCGAACTGTAGGAGTCGCTGTTTACAACGACCCGGACCCACCCCGCCAGCTTCTCCCACCCTCTGATACAGCCAATTGTATCAGTGCAGACGGCCAGCCAAGCTGGTGACAACCCCGGAGCTGTGAGCTGGATTCGAACAGGCAAATCCAGCTCAGCTCCGGGGCTGGTGACGAACGCAATCTCCGCTCGGCCACCTAACCGCCCTGACATTCCCCCTTTTAACCCTTTCACTACCACACTACCAAAGGGTTAACCCTTTCACTGCGACAATACAGAAGGTCGATCCTTTCACTGCCACACGACAAAGGGTTAACCATTTCACTACCACACTACAGAAAGGTTACCCTTCTATAGTGTGGTAGTGAAAGGGTTAAATGTCAAGTCAACCTATTTTTCTAAAACGAATGCACCGCGGCCAATCCGTGCAGAGGATCTGAAGCACACAACAGGACATACTGTACTCTATGGCAAAGTGCACATCATTAATCTGCCCTCAGATTTATTACCGGTTACAGATATGATTCCCACCATGCACTGTGTCCTTTATGAAAAGGTTGGATGGCCTTCTCTGGTTGAAATGTCATGTGTTTATTTTTAAAGCCCTTATTGGTAAACTCCCCCCTTACATCACATCACTGTTGGAATGGAATATTGGAACCTATTCTACACGTTCAAATGACTGGTTGGTTCTCAGGGTTCCTCCCAGTTTGATCTGAACTAGGAAAACCTGCTTTTTCCTTTGATGCTTCCAACACCTGGAATGCCCTCCGACTTCCTTCTCTCGCTGCGTTTAAAAGTATGATCTCCGACCACCGTGTGTCAACTTGTAACTGTCTTGTTTATTCTTATCTATTGTGCCCAGGGATGGGTACCTTTCACATTTGAACCGATACGGTACCGGTAGGCTACCGGTACCTGTGAATCGATACCGGTACCCAACGGTACCTTTTTCCGGTACTTTAGTCTCAAGAAATTTAATTTACCTACCTCAGTCGTGAAAAAATAAATCCAAACTTCAAATAACTACAATTTCGACAGTTTTCGGCTTGTCATTGCTCCGACTGCTTTGTTGTTGAATCAAGTCAAATCCTAGGTAAGCATATATTGTGCGTGTGAACGTTGACATGAAAAAAAAAGTAAAAATAAAATAAAAAAAAGTAAAATAATAAAAGAAATAATAATAAATTCGGTATCTCACTTGAATCAATACTCGGTAGTACCGACGTGTTTCGGTTCGGTACCTCAAAAGTACAGAATTCGGTACCCATCCCTAATTGTGCCTATATGTATGAAATTGCTGTGGGCGGCTGGGTGGCGCAGCGGACATTGCGCTCGTCACCAACGCAAGAGACACCGGTCTCGAATCCGGCTGTCACAGCGTTGCCTCCGGCTTGGGCCGGCCGTCATACTGACTCAATTGGCAGAGTCAGTGGGAGGGGAGTCGATGGGTGGTAGTCTGGTCGTTGTAAACAGCGACTCCTACAGGTCGGTCAGGGCGCCTGCACAGCAAAGACAGGAGATGGCTCCGGGGGTAGTGTGAGCCTCCCACACGTTACACCTCGCCAATGAGAGTCCGCGCTGACAGGTGAAAAGAAGTGGCTGGCTGCCTCCACATGTATCGGAGGGGACATGTGATGGGTTTCTATCCTCCCTACGACCGACCAGTGGGGGGCACATGCGAGCAACGATCAGGACAGGGGAGGGAGAATTGGCACGAGAGGAAATTGGGATGGGAGGACAATCACAGAAAAAGGAGGAGAAAAAGTAGGTTAAACATTTTTTGAAATGAAGGTTTGAAAATGAAAATGAAAAAAATCTACCGCCATCGTCTTTGATATCGCAAACGAATATTGAATAGTTTCAAGTTCAAGTTTCAAGTTTCTTTAATAGTTGTCATACAGAAGTACAGAATACTTTTATACAAAATGCTTCTTACTGTTACGCTCCAGAGACTGTGCTAGACAAGATAAGTATGAAATAAAATAGTATGTATAGCATGTAATAATGACACGTCTTGATTATTATCATTACCGTTCATTCAACACCCCCAACCCCCCCCCCCCCTCAGTGTCTTGAGGTTGAAATGAAGGTTTGAAAATGAAAATGAAAAAATCTACCGTCATCGTCTTTGATATCGCAAACGAATATTGAATAATGACACGTCTTGATTATTCTCATTACCGTTCATTCAACACCCCCAACCCCCCCCCCCCCATCTTTATCTCTTCATCCCCCGTCAGACCATTACTCAGAGTGGGGGTGAGGGCACGAGGTAGCAGACAGGCAGACAGATAAATGCAATCAAAGAATGGCTGCTCTATCAATTCCATTTCCAACACATTAGCAGGGAAGCACTTTTTCTTAACCCCCCTCCCCCGCCTCCCCTGCTCTCCTGCGCTAATGGTAGATATACAGTGACACGGTAATGATCTGGTCGTGCCTGGAGAGCACAGGCCATATTGATCACCGGCTGATTTATTGCAGGTTACGCTTGATTATTGGGCCATTAATCAGCCTAGGATTACCCTATCAATAAAGCTGCAAGGGCACGTTTGTTTGTAAAGTGCTTGTCAGGGTGCAGGGCAGGGCAGAGAGAGAGAGAGGGAGAGAGAGAGGGGGGGAGAGAGAGAGGGGGGGAGAGGGAGAGAGAGAGAGAGAGAGAGAGAGAGAGAGAGAGAGAGAGAGAGAGGGGGGGGGACGACAGATGGGGGACAGAGGGAGAGTGATAGGGAGGGAGAGAAAGAGAGGGAGAGAGAGAGAGGGAGCGAGCGAGGGAGAGAGACAGAAATGGAGAGGGAGAGAAAGAGAGGGAGGGATAGAGAGGGAGAGAGAGGGAGAACACTACCCCTCTACATCCCTCAACACCACCTCTACACCACCTCAACACCACCTCTACGCCCCTTAACACCACCTCTACACCCCTCAACACCACCTCTACGCCCCTCAACACCACCTCTATGCACCTCAACACCACCTCTATGCACCTCAACACCACCTCTACACCCCTCAACACCACCTCTACGCCCCTCAACACCACCTCTATGCACCTCAACACCACCTCTATGCACCTCAACACCACCTCTACGCCCCTCAACACCACCTCTATGCACCTCTACACCACCTCTATGCACCTCTACACCACCTCTATGCACCTCTACACCACCTCTACGCCCCTCAACACCACCTCTATGCACCTCAACACCACCTCTACACCCCTCAACACCACCAACTATGTTGTTGTTGTTGTTGTTGTTGTTGTTGATTCCTTCCTGGAAGGGCTGGTGTGTGTACTGTACCCCTCCAGGGTGGTACCGTTGAGAAGGAAGTTAATCTGTCAACGGTTGACATTTACATTTAGTTATAATCCAAAGCGACTTACAAGTTCTGTACAACAAGTCACCATGTGCGCTTGTGTGTGGAGAGTTCAGTGTTCTGTGGCACTCAGTGTTCAGTGTTCAAGGCTCTGATGGCCTGGGGGAAGAAGCTGAGCCTCTCTGTCCTAGTAGCTGGGATTCGCAGGCGTCTGCCTGACCTCAGCAGCTGGAACAGGCTGTTATTGGGGTGGTGGGGGTCTTTCATTATTCTGCAGGCTCTGGATTTACACCTCTTGTTGTATAGAACCTGCAGGGGAGGTAGTGCAATACCCGTGGTACGCTCGGCTGAGCGCACCACTCTCTGTAGGGCCTTCTTGTCCTGTGCCGTGCTGTTTCCATACCAGGCAGTGATGTTTCCAGTCAAGATGCTCTCTACAGCTCCTGAGTAGAAGGACTGGAGTATCTTCCCCGATACTCTGAACTTCCTTAACTGTCTCAGGTGGTAGAGGCGCTGCTTCGCCTTTTTTTACGACTGTGTCTATGTGTGTTGACCATGTCAGGTCCTCTGAGATGTGGACAAGTCACCAGGAGGGGTACAACTCTGGTAGCTAAGGGTCAGTGGCATTGTTCGTCAAATAGTGTCGAACTCGAGTGCTACACTCATTATTAGCATAGTAGGTAGTAATATAGACATATTAGCATGATAGGTAGTAGTATAAGTATAGTAGCATAGTAGTATAGACATATTAGCATGATAGGTAGTAATATAAGTATAGTAGCGTAGCAGTATAGACATATTAGCATGATAGGTAGTAGTATAAGTATAGTAGCGTATAGCAGTATAGACATATTAGCATGATAGGTAGTAGTATAAGTATAGTAGCATAGTAGTATAGACATATTAGCATGATAGGTAGTAGTATAAGCATAGTAGCATAGTAGTATAGACATATTAGCATGATAGGTAGTAGTATAAGTATAGTAGCATAGTAGTATAGACATATTAGCATGATAGTAGTAGTATAAGTATAGTAGCATAGTAGTATAGACATATTAGCATGATAGGTAGTAGTATAAGTATAGTAGCATAGTAGTATAGACATTATTAGCATGATAGGTAGTAGTATAAGTATAGTAGCATAGCAGTATAGACATATTAGCATGATAGGTAGTAGTATAAGCATAGTAGCATAGTAGTATAGACATATTAGCATGATAGGTAGTAGTATAAGTATAGTAGCATAGTAGTATAGACATATTAGCATGATAGGTAGTAGTATAAGTATAGTAGCATAGTAGTATAGACATATTAGCATGATAGGTAGTAGTATAAGTATAGTAGCATAGTAGTATAGACATATTAGCATGATAGGTAGTAGTATAAGTATAGTAGCATAGTAGTATAGACATATTAGCATGATAGGTAGTAGTATAAGTATAGTAGCATAGCAGTATAGACATATTAGCATGATAGGTAGTAGTATAAGTATAGTAGCATAGTAGTATGGACATATTAGCATGATAGGTAGTAGTATAAGTATAGTAGCGTAGCAGTATAGACATATTAGCATGATAGGTAGTAGTATAAGTATAGTAGCGTAGCAGTATAGACATATTAGCATGATAGGTAGTAGTATAAGTATAGTAGCGTAGCAGTATAGACATATTAGCATGATAGGTAGTAGTATAAGTATAGTAGCATAGTAGTATAGACATTATTAGCACGATAGGTACTGTAGTAGTTTAAGTATAGTAGCATAGTAGTATAGACATATTAGCATGATAGGTACTGTAGTAGTTTAAGTATAGTAGCGTAGCAGAAAGGTACGTAATAGTTGACGTTTTTTGGAAGCGCAGAGTCACGCGTTCCCTCGTCTCAAACCGTCAACGCAGCGTGATCTCAGCCTGAGGTTGTGAGGCTTCTGAAAGAGACCAATCCCCCACAGGGGAACCACTCCATCTCCTGCTGCACTGCACCTCACATCGACTGCCCTCTTCGGCTCTTATCGCCCGGCGCTCGATGCGGGCAAGCGCCGTGAATCTAATTCATAGCCTTAATCTCCTTCCCTAAATTAGCAGCGGGATAAAAAGTTATTGTTCCTATCGCCCCGGCCAACGTCTTTACGGCACGCCATAAAGAAGCAGAGTGGTGCGTGCGGAGGGGGGGAGGGGGTGGTGTGTGTGGAGGGAGGGAGGGAGGGAGGGCGGGCGGGGGTAGTGGGGGAGCGGTGTGTGTGTGTGTGTGTGTGTGTGTGTGTGTGTGTGTGTGTGTGTGTGTGTGTGTGTGTGTGTGTGTGTGTGTGTGTGTGTGTGTGTGTGTGTGTGTGTGTGTGTGTGTGTGTGTGTGTGTGCGTGCGTGCGTGCGTGCGTGCGTGCGTGCGTGCGTGCGTGCGTGCGTGCGTGCGTGCGTGCGTGCGTGCGTGTGTGCGTGCGTGCGTGTGTGTGTGTGTGTGTGTGTGTGTGTGTGTGTGGACTGTGGACCCGCCAGAATCCACACAAACGCTACCTGGAATACAACTTTTACGACAGCTAGCAAATTGCAAATAGTGATTTTCCTATAAAAATCCAGGGGAACAGGAGAGCAGGGGCCGGGAGAGTTTAATGAGCGAAGGGTTGATGGCCGGCCCCTCAAACAGTGGGGAGAGTTTTCCCTGCCAAAAAGCTCTTCTCTCCTTTTTATTTGCGAGTGCGTTCTATAGTGACTGATTAAACACCCCAGCAGAAACCCTTGGACCGGGCGGCCAGCCCTCTCCTCACGGCAGGCCCGCGCGCCGAGGCAGTAAAACTGGACTTGACAGTGGTCTCGTAAAGCTGACATAATGCCACCGTAAACACGTCACAACACCTGTCATAAACATTAATGAGTGTTTATGAAGGAGGATGATGAACGACGGGCCCCTGGCTGGGATGCAGCCGGGCCAGTCGGCGTCGGCGCGACACTGAGCCGCTGTTTTGATCCGCCGCGTGGCGATGGGCTCGGAAAATTAACCGGCGCGGTAAGCCAGTGGGAAAGTCGGAGCAAAGTCAACAGAACAGAGAAGTCGTTAGAGGAGATTAGATTAGATGCAAATGTATTGTCATCATACAGTACGCCGGTACAACGTAATATTGTGATAGTGTAATAGTGTGTAATAGCGTTTAATAGTGTAATGGTGTGATATTATTATTAATAATAATAATAATTGGTGAATGCATATTTATCGTGCGTGTCACATTGCTCACTTCATCATATTAGATTAGATTAGATTTAAAATGTATTGTCATCATACAGCACAGGTACAGTACAACCAAAAGACGTTTGGCATCCAACCAGAGTGCAAATGTATAACAGTAAGTGGAATAGTATTATACAATGGCATACACATTTCTTGATTCTGATTGGTTGAAACACTTCTTTCAGACGTTGTTATTTCTCATAACACACTCCACGTGATCCCAGAACCCGCCCACAACCGAATTACTTTGTTTCCGAATCACTCCGCCGTTCGTGTTTTTAGGAATGAAACCAAGATGGCGGACAATAATCTTTATGAATGGATGTATTGATATCGTCATAACGACTCATTCAAAAACGATTCTGTCACGTGGAATGTGTTAGTTGCTTACACAATGTTGGATTATGTAATTGGTTGGTCATGACTCATTGTGAAACAAAATATAAATCGTGGGAAGTGTGGTGTTAGATGGCATTCGTTGTAGAACCTCCTCTCCTTCAAAAGGACACTGTCATTTCACTGTTAATAAAATTGTCAATCAATCAATCAAATAACAACCGCTAACTTCACTGGTAGATGGCATGCTTTGAAGCAACCTATGTATAGATGTAGCACTGTCTATCTGTATGTCATATATGTTATGATGCATTGAAAATGGGGGACCCTGATGTAAACAAGACGAAAGTCTTTCTCTGGTCTGCATCCCCTTAACAATTGTGTGTATTGAACCGTACTGTATTGTACCCATTCTGCAATCTGTTAATAAAATTGTCATTCAATCAATCACCGTGCAGATCAATTGATTGAATGGAAATTTTATTAACAGATTGCAGATACATGTACAATACATTACGGCTCAATACACACAATTGTTAAGGGGATGCAGACCAGAGAAAGACTTTCGTCTGGTTTACATCAGGGTCCCCCATTTTCAATTAATAATGAATTGTAAGTAAAGGTGCAACTTGCTCCGTGCAATCCATTATTTGTGGATCTAGCCTAGAGTGTCCTTGTTGCATGTTCTCTGTTTTTAAAGCTTAAAGGAACACGCCAAAATTGTGGAAATTAGCTTACCGTCTTCTCCAGAGAGAGACAAGAAGATAGAGTTTCCTCTCTATGAGTTCAGTAGAAAGCTATCTGGCTGCACGTTAGCCTAGCTTAGCACAATGAATGGAAGCGGACAGTGCCGGTTAGCCTGGGCCTTGTCCAACTAACACCTCTCCCGAAGGCTAACCGGCACTGTCCGCTTCTATTCATTGTGCTAAGCTAGGCTAACGTGCAGCCAGATAGCTTTCTACTGAACGCACAGAGAGGAAACTGGTATCTATCTTCTTGTCTCTCTCTGGAGAAGACGATAAGCTAATTTCCCAAAATGTTGGCGTGTTCCTTTAACGTGTTCGAGAGAAGCCAGATCTCTACCACGGCAGACCATGAACTCAGTCAACTCACGTCAAAGTTGCATTAAACTGGGTAGGCCATGTGTGGGTCACTGGACCGAGACGGAGTTCCACGTTATCGCATATTTATCGCCTTCTCTCTCTTCTAAATATACAGTAGAGTTAATTATATTGTTTTGACTTGTTTATTAGTTCTCATAATAACATAATAAATCATACTTTATAGATGTTTTATTGCCATATCTATTGCAACATATAATAGGGCACAGACTCTCATTTGCACCTTTGTTTTCACTGTTTATTCTTTCTCACATTTTTATATTCAGATACAATTATATTGCCTATATTTATGTCTTTCTACTATTACCCTGCCCATACCTGCACTGTAAAAATTAACCAGCATTTCACAACATTTAACAGTATTATCTTACATATATAATATATATACATATTGTAATCAAGGCCCCCTGTAATACCCCTACAAATACATGTAAAAAAGACAGTATCCCTTGATTTCACATAATTTTATTATTATTTCACAATAAAATACTGCAATCAAAATCCTCTGTAATATCACATCAGATTTTGTAATCTCACAATAGCATATCAATATTTCACGTAATTTAATTATTATTTCACAATAAAATACTGCAATCAAAATCCTCTGTAATATCACATCAGATTTTGTAATCTCACAATAGCATAGCAATATTTCAGCACCTGTGAAGTCTGCGTCATGATATATATATATATATATGCGCGTCACTGCTACTACACTGAAAAAAACGGGAAAGAGCAGGTCTTTGAATTTACATCAATACAGTTAGTATATGCAACAAATTCATTTATAATCATTTTGTGATCATGTTTCAAGTAAACTTCTGTTGTTTATGGAGAATGTTGAATTTACTGGTTTCTCTACCCAACCCCCCCCCCCCCCCACCCAACCACCTCCAATGCACAGTTACCCCAACCCCCTAACCAACCCCCCAACCTCCTCCAATGTATGTGTGAGGGGCTGTAACACTAAAGATGGTGGCAACGTATAACATACAAATACATACAAAAGATACCATTAACATTGAAAGTCCATTAAAACCGTGGTCAGAACATCAACTGTCACATATACCAAATCATCATCCAAAACAATCAATACCTTATTGGCTGCGTGCCAGTATAAGAGAACATCGATGCGTTATGGTGTTATGTCTTTGATCCTTATCTTGGAAGATTGTCTTGTTAAGTTGTCTTGATGGATTGTCTTTTGCTTGTTAAGATTGACAGGAAAGTCAATAATCCACCCACAGTCATGTCGCAACTCAAGAGAAAGAAGGCGGAAACACGTCACCGGATACCAGGTGGACCAAGTCTCGTGAGATGAAATAATTGCACAAACAAATAGAAATAGTGCGCCACTAATATATCTTATATAAACCCATAAGAAATACAATGAAATACAATTGTCTGTATTATTATTAATATACAAAAATAAGCATATAAAATTGTAAACTATACTGCATGTTAATTCAGGTTGACAGTTGACATAATTTGACAGTTGACAGGGGGCTGGAAAGTTGATTTAATAAAAGAAAAAAGACTAATTTAATCAGATGAATCACTTTATTCAAATTGAGGATTAAGTTTGAGGATATTAAAAAAAAAATGTATAAAGAAAATTAGAATAATTTTTTTAATTTAAATTTTTTAATTAAAAACGAAGGTTTGAACGTCCGTTCAAAAAACCCTGACGAAGTTTGAATCACTTTATTCAAATTGAGGATTTAGTTTAAGGATATAAAAAAATGTATAAAAAACATTTATAAAATTATTATTATTATAATAATTTTTTTAATTAAAAACGAAGGTTCGAACATCCGTTCGAAGAAACCTGATGAAGTTTGGAATCCCAAAAACAGGGTTCGGGGACAGCCTTACCATACATATTATTTATATTATTCAAATGGACCTCAAACATGTTCCGTTGTGATGTCACAGTATGATGTCATAATAGAACATTCTAGAAGATTAAATGTTCTAGAATTGTTGAATATATATAGAACACAAATTAATGTTATAATATAACAGTAATTCGTGTTAATATTGAATCAGACAATATTGAATACTGAATGTTAATATCAGACCATATTGAATACTGATTGTTAATTCAGGTTGACAGTTGACATAATTTGACAGTTGACAGGGGGCTGGAAAGTTGATTTAAAGGGGACATGCATTATAAATGCCTTTTCTGTGTTTAGCACATGGTTTTATAGTAATACAGGTTAGTATCAATGGGTCTGTGTCTCTAATTACCATATTGACTCATCAGTCTAGGCTCAAGTTCACGAGATCTTCACTCACTCAACTAAACTGTTCTGATTTGATGGTTTCTGTGACGTCGACACAGCATTGATCTGCAGTAACGCCCCCTCTATGGTTGTAGTGCAGTGTAACCCGACACTTCCTCAAACGGGTTTTCACAAGCAGAGAACGAGCGAGAGGGAGAGAGAGAGAGATAGAGAGAGAGAGGGACGGCGGGCGGGACTGCAGAAGTGTGTGTAATGTGTGTGCGCCATCTCTCTCCCTCGTCAGGGACACACACATACACAAACTTGACTGTGTCGGGGACGTAGGCATAGTGTATATTTTCCCCAACGGAGTTTCACTTCCGCGTTCGGTTTGCGCAATCTGATTGGCCACTGACGTTTTTTTCAGCACCAATCGCGTTACTCCTAACAATCGCGCCAGCAGGCTGTTACCCTAACCCTAACCTTAACCAACTAACCCTAACCCTAACCTTAACCCTACCCTTAACCAACTTCGAAAAAGAGCGACTTCGAAAAGAGTCGCCAAGCTTAACCAGTTTGTTAGGAGTAACGCGATTGGCGCTGAGAGAAACGTCAGTGGCCAATCAGATCGCGCAAACCGAACGCGGAAGTGAAACTCTGTTGGGGAAAATATACAGGCGGGGGGGACCCCCCCTTTATCCCCCCTTGCCTGACCATGGCATTTAGTGAAATTATGCTACTGCTCTAGGGGCTGAGCCCCCCTAAAGGTCTGATGTTAGAACCGCCCCTGGATAGAAGGTATATGAGATAGAAGGTATATGAGATAGAAGGTATATGAGATAGAAGGTATGAGATAGAAGGTATATGAGATAGAAGGTATGAGATAGAAGGTATATGAGATAGAAGGTATGAGATAGAAGGTATATGAGATATAAGGTATACAAGATAGAAGGTATATGAGATAGAAGGTATATCGGGCGACAGTGGCTCGGGAGATAGAGCAGTTGTCTGGTAATCCCGAGGTTTCCCAGTTCGATTCCCGCTCCTCCCGGGCAGCGTGTTTGAAGAAGTGTCGTTGAGCAAGACACTTAACCCCTAACTGCACCTTGCATGGTTGCCTCTGTCGTGGTCAGTGAGTGAATGGGTAAAATAGCAGTTTTTTACCATTTATATGAGATAGAAGGTATAGATAGAAGAGGTATATGAGATATAGAAGCAATAAAACATTGACTCTGAATACTATGAGTAAAAGTGATGAGATGCTGTAGTGATGCTATAGTAGTTATGCTACAATATGCCTACATTGTCTTTGTTGACACATGGCCTGGTTTCCACTGGACCTACAAAAGGCCTTCGACACTGTCAATCACACCATTCTGATTGACAAGCTAAAAGCAATTGGTCTTGATAGTCTATCAGCGAGCTGGATGCAATCCTACCTGGAGGGGAGAGAACAGATGGTGGAGGTAAACGGTACCCTACCTCCCCCCCCCTCCCAGTGAGCTGTGGTGTTCCACAAGGAAGCATACTAGGACCGCTACTGTTCCTAATTTATGCAAATTGCATGTCGTCAGCTTGTGACTGCAACTTGTTCCTGTTTGCGGACGACTGGTCTCTGACAAGAACAAGTTGCAGGTTGAAAAAACCCTCAGCTCGGAACTACCTCCCCTCCCCCCTCCCCCACGCTGCTATGGTGACCGAATTATCCCAAGGGGATCAATAAAGGAATATCTTATCTTATCCCGGTCTTATCTTATCTTATCGTATCTTGTGTTTCATATAACAAGAATATAAAAAACAAATCCTCAGAGTGGAGTACCTACTGACAAAGGTAACGTCTATTTTACATATATTTTACCGAACCCCATCATAAAACATGCTTTTGTAATGATCGCAGCATCGAAAAATGCTTTCTCCCCCCCCCCCTCCCCACACAGAGAGACAGAAGGAGCTTCTATCCCCAGGCCATCAGGATGCTCAATGACTCTATATAACAACCCATCATCTACGCTCATTGCACACACATCCACAGGCACACACTCACTTTAAACAAACACTCATCTGGACACTCACTTTAGACACTTTAACACTACATTATATTTATCTACCTATTAGATTTGCACTACATTCATACCTCATCTGCATTGCACCTTACCTTAAAGTTGTGTACCTCATTGTCCGCATTTGTACCTCATTGCCTGAAATTTTACTTATTTTTTTACTCATTGTACTTATGGTTGTACAGATTGTATATTGTATTGTATATTGTATATTCCTCTTTTACTTACTTTTTTACTTACTGTGTGAAGCACACTCTCAGGGGCTCATACAGAACCAAGCATTTCACCGTAAAGTACATGTATTTTATATGTGACAAATAATAAACAAACTTGAAACTTGAAAGAAAGGATTCTGGATAGAATGGTCCATATTGGATTGGAGAATAGATAGAATAGAATAGAAATACTTTTATTATCCCATGGGAAATTTGACACTGCAAATCGCTCAACATTTAAACATTTAGACAGGACAGGTCACAAATTAGAATAATAACACAAATCAATCAAGTTGCCTAGGATAAGAGTAGAGTAAAATAGAATAAAAATTAAATAAAATATACAGAAATAAATACAGTAAAAATATACTGAGCATGGGGGAAGGGGGGGGGGTACATGTAGTAAAGAAACAACACAGCAGTGTAAACAATTTGGTCAATATAATTTAACTATCTAACTAAATGAAATATATATTCACAGTATTCACATAAGGTGCAGTATGCTTCAGGTAGTGTATTGTCCTCCTTGGGTTCCTATTAATCCAAGGTCAATGTCTGGCAGCTGTCGCTGCCGCCTGTTATTTTTCTACAACGGAGTTCGGCGATTTGCTAATCTGATTGGCCAGTGTCATTTCTGGTCATGTGACATGTACGCCCAATCGTGGGACCGCAAGTTTCTACACTGGTTAGGCTTAGGCGCTCGTTCGATGTCGGTTAAGGTTAGAGTTTGTCTTAGAGCAGTGGTTCCCAAAGTCGGGGTCGCGACCCAAAGGTGGGCCGCGAGCAGCCACGGGTGGGCCGCGAGATGATTAAAAAAAAATAAAAAAAAAATAAAAAAAATAAAAAAAAATCTTTTTTTTATTTTATTTTTATTTTATTTATTTTTTCAGGCCACTGAACTTAGAAGCAGGCCAGGACAGTGTTTCTAGTTGTATTCTAAAATTCTATTCTATTGTATTCTAAAATGTGACTATATGGTTTTATATTAACTTAATAAATAAACAAAAACGAAAAATCTACTTATTTCAACGAACATTTCAAACTAAATAACAGATTATGCACATAAAACGCTGAAAACAACCGAAGCAACAATAGTATTTTAATGAGGCTATTATTATTATCATTATTATTTTGCAACAAGTTAGCCCTCTCATAAATAGCACATATAAATGAATAACTAACTTGAACTAACTTAATAGGATTGAAGTGATATTTGGCTTAAAAAATCGGTTGCC